>NC_079493.1:126907893-127136974 GCF_030052815.1 Hevea brasiliensis
ATTTAATCGGTTCGGTTCGGTCTTACGATATAAAAATTTCGGTTATTTCGGTTCGGTTTAGTTTTGAAGAGAAAAAAATCAGTTAAACCGAACCGAACTGAATAGTAATTTATATGTTCAAATAGAATCAAATCGAATCGATTTTTGAATTGATTTATTTTTATGAGAAATTTATGAATTATATTTAATTATATATATATATATATAAATTGTTAATTTCATTGATTAATTGTTATTAGGTTCAAACTAAAGTCAAAATTAGATCAAATAACTTGAAAATCAAGTCTAAATTAAAAAATCAATCAAAAATAAAAATCGATCAGTTTAAATCGAATCGAACTGAAATAGAACGATTCGGTTCGATTCAATTTTTTATCCATTTTGATTCAATTCGATTCGATTCGATTTTTAAAATATATAATTTAATTTTTATAATTTAATACGGTTCGATTTGATTCAACCGAATGCTCAACCCTAGAGGTGACAATGACCGCGTTTAAAGAGAAGCGCGATAGCATTTCCATAGAAGATTCGGAAGAGATGGGTGGAGAGAATATTGGGCAGTGGATTTCAGAGGGATGGTGAGGTTGAGGGAAAGGCAATAGGGTTATTTTATACTTAATTAACGGCACGTATTGATGGAAGGATCTCAATTTTGATGGAATAAAAATATAGGGAAACTGCTTACTTTTAAACATAGAAGGCTTTAGTATTAATTTTAATATGAATTAAAAATTAAAAAGTAATTTATCTAAAATTTAAACAAATCTTTTTCTTTTTTTATGGAAAGGTTATAGTTAAAGAAATAAGAGACCAGAAGCTAGCCCATCCAATCATTTAAAATGATAAACAACTTGAGGCCCTTACAAATTAAGTCCAAAAACCAATAGGGCCCAAAGCCCACCATAGTAATCCTAGCTAACCGAAGGAGGAGACTTGGAGGAAGGGTGCTTCAGCATAGTAGCACTACATCTCAATCTCCTGTAGGTGTTAGGGTCGACGATCATCAGAGTCAAGGGTGCAAGTAATTTTCAAGTTTTGTTGATTAAAGCAAAGCAGATCCATGGTATCATCTCTCACCCAAGAATCATAGGATCTGCACACAAAATTATAACCAAAAAATATTCACAACCTTGCTCTTTTTGGGAAGGGGAAGAAGCCTTTCCTTACCTGGATGGGAGAGGCGGTAAATTGGCAAAAACGAGATACTAGACCTCTAAAAAAGAAACTAAGGATAGAAAATCTCTCTAAAAGTGGTAAATTTTTATACGGATTGATTGCGCACGACAATTTTTTAAATCTAAACAAGTTCTCATGTTTACAAGAGGCTTTAAGGGATAACTAATCTCGCTTTTCCAACCCCTTTAAACTCCTTATCACTTGATGACTCTTATCTAAATCAGACCATGATCTGATTCCTAACATTGGCTAATCATACGTTGAGTCAGAATTTCTATCTATTCAATTTCATTTTTGATTTAAGTACTATAATAATTTAATTTGGGTTGAATCAATCAAACAATTAAATTCTAATTAGATTCAGGTTGAAACAATCTGACGATTACAATAACTTATTAAACTTCTCTTTTTATTAAAAAAATTAATGAAACCGTCCGCCAAACTGAACAACAAATTTGGCTTGGTCTCATTCATAGTTCAACAGGAGGAGGAATCAAGACCAGCCCCCGAAAGCAGTTTCGATCTGATGCGCCTATAAACCGTTAATCCGTCTACTCTTATCCCTGATATTTTTCTTTCTTGTACTGTTAGTTACTTCCAGGACTCAATATGACACTCCAATAAATGACAGGATGTGATGCAAGAAACATTGGAATGAAAAATCAACTATTGCGGATACTAATTAACACAGAAGACTAATACACATTTAATTCGAAGGCATGGGATATGATAAGCGACTTCGATAGAACTTAAATAAAAGGAAAAAAGAAAGCCATGATATAATTGGAAACCATAATACACATGCCACAAATCCCAAAAGCAACCTAAAGTGGATGGAAAATGCCAAACCAGGCAAATGCAAGGTCCACCTGCAGAACATGTCAAAGAAGGACGTGTTCTCCCAGCTTTTCCCTTACAACTCCTTCCAACAATAAGCATTCGCGCTACAGCAATTTTACAAGTACGAAGGCAAATGAATCCCTCATCATAAGAAATAAGGAACTCCTGTCCTGGGTCCTCTCATCTGGTTGTTCTCCTCAGTTTGGGTGAAAAATTTCACTTCTCTCTCCTACAGAATTGGCACAAAAACGATCATGATTTCAAAAACATGGTACTATTCATAAAGGGGATTATTAAAGAATCTTCCAGGTTGAAAAGCATTAGCAGGTAACCATGTTAATCTAAGCACATGCACAAATTATTTCTAATTACAACAACACTAACTGTTTATCAAATTGATTTCATTGCATAGACAATAATAATTTGAATTCAGAGGCATGAGCACAAAGGGAAGATTACGAGACAGAACAGATTAACCACCATTGTGGAGCCCAAGATTAATTGGGCCTTCAAACTATTAACAACAGAGAAAAGGGAAATAAAAAAAGGCTAATATTGTTTTCACAGTCAAAATAGCATAAAAAGGCTCCCTTTACAAGCCAAGCAAGACCTTGTGGATATAATTTGATTGCAAGAGAACAGAAAAGGTGAAGCTGGCAACTGAGAATTACAGCATCATTAACATACTATAGCAATATTATTCAACAATATTTATGAGTAACTTCGTTAGGCGTAATATGTGCTCACTTATGTATAAAAGCCATTCCATTCATTGTGCTTACAAGACTAATAATTCATCAGAAGAATAAGAGATAGTTGGGAGTCCTACAACTGTTTTAAGGTTTTTTTATTCCCTGATATTTCGCAAAATATATGTTCAGACCTTTGACAACGAGCTTACATTGCATGCCCATGGACCTAGGGTACCATAGCATTACAAATGTCATGTAGATCAATATCTAATTTCTACCCTTCGTCATCCACAAAAAATGACAGCATAAAAGCTTGCAATACTTACCATGTTCTCATTGAAGCACAATATAGAAGCAACATTACCACAACGATAACAGTAATTTGGTGCAGACCAAACCTGCAAAAGTAATGAAATAAAACCATTTTACCAAAGTGCTTTAATAAATTTGACAATCAAATGAGGAGAAAAAGGTTCAGTCCTTACAGTTACTAAGCCTTTATCTTGAAACATGTACTTTAGACCTTCTTGTACCAGTTGGTGTGCTCGGCAAACCAGACCAAGACTGTTAATGTGATTGAACTGCAGGAAAAGATAAAAGTGAAAGATTGATAAGATATTATTCTATTAAAGTTGGTATCAGATTACATTACCTCAGAAGTAACTCTGGATCCAAATAGCCAACCTGCTCCTCGGGGACTAACTGCCCATGTTTCAATATCTTCAGGATCACTCCACATTAGATCACAGAATGCCCCTTCATGTGGAATTTCACAATTGCGTTCGATTACTCTTATCTGCCAAGTAACAGGCAAAAAGCCAGATTTCACATCACCATCCATGAGAAGAGGAGAAAGAAATAGCATATTAGATTAGGTCTACAAAAGGTAATTAAAGAAAGAAAACACATTCTGCTGTTCTCTCTTTCTCCCCTCCATCTTGCACCACCCTTCCTCCTCTAAACATCTTCCTCAAGCTTTAAAATAATAATAACAATAATAATAATAATAAAAAAGATCTGCAAATTCAAACATTGTCACTCCCCACTATCCAGGTATACAAGAGCTGCCCCTTCCTTCTCCCCCTCCCCCCCAACTCTTTTCCTTCTTTTTCCTCTTCCTCCTCCTTTTCTTTCTCCCCTTTCTGTTCTTATTGTTCTCTTCATCCTTTCGCCAACTGTTTCAGGCTGTACACCTTTATTGAAACAGGCTGCAATGGCCATTACACTTGATATGCTGCCATTTTGCTATGATTTCAGAATCAAAGAGGGTGTATTAGAAAATATATGATTGGCCCTTCAAAATTCTGTTACATGTTAACTGATGTATTTACACTATGCAAATACAATGGCTTGGAAGTTTTGAATTGAATATTGAAGAACATTTTCTATAGAAGGGGAAAAAATCTGAAAGAAAATGCCTTTTATGAATTTAGATTTATTCCTTATTTGTTTACCAGAAAATCCCAAGAGAAACATCTACATACAATGACAATAATCCAAAGATAACAGATTGTTTATAGAGAAAATATGTAGAATCTAACAAAAAAAAAATTACAGTGCATTGCTACCAAACGTGAATTTCTGGTAACAACTGAAGAAAGAAAAAAAAGCACCTGATCAGTTGTGCGGATGTCAGGAGAAAGGCCACCGTGGACACAAAGCACCTACAACATAAAAATTGAGATACAAATTCAGATTTAATGATGCAGACGCAAAGGGAAAACATTTGCAAATTCAAGCATAGATACATACACAAAGACACAAAGTCACAAACGTAAGAAAGGGGTAAGGGAAAGAGGCTTACAGTGCCATCTATGATTGCTGAGAGTGTTAGATAATCAAAAACATCAGTACAATACCGCCATGCATTGGCATTGCCGTACTTCCTTTGGCACTCATCATAGAAGCCATACACCTAGCAAAAAATAAAAATTTATAAATAGAAATATCACGACCAAAAAACTACGGCAATTATGAGATCATGGGATAGAAATCCCACAATGCGCATATTTCTTGCTTATTATAGCACATCTAGAATTTAATATGACTACTCAATTCCAAAAGAAATTTCCATATCAGAAAATGCAGGATTTTTAAGAGTTTCATATATTCCTTGCATGCTGTTCCTGTATTGAATACATTGACAATAACATAATTCAGAATTGACAGACTCAGATTTTCCAAAAACAGAATGAATTTAGACTGTAGAATATGCCTTAAAAACCAATTGAAATTGATATCAAAACTGAGGAGAAGGCTTCCAAAACTTATAAAAAATAAAACAGATTCCTTCTCTAGAGATTGACTCTAGCTATTATGTAAAGTATTAAAATAAATAATCTATCCATTGACACATGGTACCCAGTCAACCCCAACCAAATTGCAATTAGACCTTGGTTTGAGAAAGTTTGTATTTCCTGATAGTCTTACCATTATATTTTGTTTCCAGCAGCACAATCAATTAAGTGAACAAATCATCATAATCTAACTAAAAGTATACCTGAGTTAGTTGCCGGCTTTCATGATTTCCTCGCAAAAGTGTGATATTAGCTGGATATCTATAAAGACAGCCAGCAAAAGATAGAGAAAGCAATATTAGATAAGCAAGTTAGTAAAAGAAGCAAAAACTTAAGTTTTCTTCATTAAACAACTTCCATTCAAATATTCCCACAACTGGCAACAGCTTGACAAATTTCCAATGTTTTAGTTTTTGAGCCTTTGTGGAGAGAACCAAAAACTGATGAAATATTTGAAACTAATGGTTTGTACTATACTAAGATATCACATGATCTTAGGGCCACTATTAGCAAAATAGTCTTTCTATAGTTCTACAACCACAATGCATTCATCAAACTTTCAACCACTCATAAAGATGTACTTTTAATACAAGTGATTAAAAAAATTCACTGTCTGCAATGGCTTCCTTTGACAAAAAGGATCCAAGTGCTAGTCAGAATCTGAACTTTAATATGCCCATCCTGCTCTACATATGATCTCTTTTTCAATATAAAGATCGCTATGCTTTAAAAGCTTTCAACCATTTGACTAGCAAAATCCAAGAAAAACAGTGCTTTGTCAGGAAGAAGAATACGGGTAGTGACTGAGTAATAACATAATTTACCAAGACAAACACAAATATGGAAGTACACCTACCAAAGCAGTAGTTAATAAAAAAAATTACACGCATTTTATGTGACAATTTTATAACAAGTGTACATAGTATAAAGGTGTACCTTGCTTTAAGAAGCAAAAGAATAGTGAAAACTTCAAGACTATTGTAACCTCGATCAACAAAATCTCCCTGGTAAAGCATTAGGAATATATTAAACTTGCAGGAAATTACCAAATTGATAATATGCGACAGGAATCCCCATTAGCTCTAAAATGGGAATAAAAGTTACCATAAAAATGTAATTTGTCTCAGGAACGTGACCTCCAGTCTGGAAAAGTTTCATTAGATCATGGAACTGGCCATGAATATCACCACAAACAGTGACTGGACTGTTAACAGGCTGTACATTGGACTCCTCGATGAGGATATCTTTTACCTGTGTCGTTTACAAATAATGGTTAACTAAGTAAATCTTGAACTATCTAACAATTTTATAATCATACAAAATAATCTTACGGTGGTTCCATGAAAGGGTATTGATGGTGGTGATATTATCAGCTATTCTTCATCATAATTGCAAATAAATAATTTTCGACGAGGCAAAAATGATTAAAACTCATGTTGTACCATAACCTAAAATTTATAACAAGAGATATTAACGTTGCCTGTAGAAAGAAGAGAGATAAAGAAAAGGAAAGGCATGAGGACAATTTCAAAGAGTTGCTGGTTCTAATTCAAACTATGATTTACAGAAGCACAGGCTGCACAGCTGCACAAAATGATGTACCTAACATCATATGTTTTGAAGAAAATACCACAAATTGCAAAATAAAATGCAGTCATTGTTCATCCAATTCTAAGAAATGCAAGAATAGAATGAAATAAAACCTGCAAGCGTTACATTTTCCATCATTTGGATATGTTAGAAGACGAATGATGTTAAAAATTTGAAATGCGTTTATAACAAAAAAATTCTCCATTAACGAGAAACTAAAACAACAGCAAGCACAAGGTCTAAATCCCAGTCTCTTCTACTACATGAAAAAACCCAAACTCTCTGTTTAGCTTGAGAAGAAAAAACAGAAAATGGAAGTCATGTGAACGCACAAAATCAATAAACCAAGCATAGCAAGCAGGCTCTCATTTTAAATAATGTTTTGTCATTTTCTGTATTGGTTTTAGAGATGAATAACGAGGAAGAGGAAGTAAACCAAATAAGCAGATGTAAACCCTAATTCCATTGCTCCAAAAGACGAGGGCAGCAAAGATGAGAAAGAAAAGAGAAGAAACCCTAGGGAGAGGGAACGAAATTTACGCATTCGCAAAGAAGTTGAAGCTCGTCCTCCAACAGATGTTGCCCTTCCTTCACCTTGGCTATCCACTGATCCAAATCCATATCTCTGTTGGTAGATTACTTTTCAGTTTTCTGAATTTGGATTTGGATTAGGATTTTCACTCACTCGTTTCTTTTCTCCTCAGATGTTAAACCCAACAATGATGAAACGAAACCTGGAGCGAGAAAGAGGAGATGAAAGCAACCTTTGATTTTTATTTTCCGTATTATATTTCTTTATTTGAAATGCAAAACTTGAACAGATCAGACAGGAACACAATGCAGGAAAATGGAATGAGTCGAGAGGACTGAAAACAGCTGAAGACGACATGGACGAGAACGATGCCACCCGTTACAGAATTCAACTGAAAATCTATGGGCCAAGTTGGCTTATAGGCCCAAAGCCCATGATTTTTCTGACATCTACAAAACTAGAAAAATCAGAGAATTTTTTTAAATTTTCCTCTATTTTTTAGTATTTTCTTCAATATTCAAAGTGGAATCTTTTCAGAGCTTGGATTACGAAGGAAGCGGTCTATGGTCTTTCCTTGAGCAGGTATCTTCTTCGCATCCCTCTTTGTTGTTTTCTGTGTCATGTTTATTGCTGCGTATTCATAAATTGCCCTCTTTTTTCTTTTAATTATAAATTGGAAATTCGGTTGCTTGAAGCGGCTATAAGGTTTCATGCAAAGTATTGAATTTTTTCCCCTTACAGTTGGGTTCATTTTGGGGTTTACAATTGGGTATTTCTTCACTGCTTTGATAGGTGCCTCCTCTTCTTACAAAATTTATTTGTAAATTTCCCTTTCGTACTGTCTAAAGGTAGTAATATTTATTTGGAGACTGTGTTTTGGATTAAAATCCTACTCGTGATTATGTAATTTCCACTATAAGGGCCGAACCTCTACTCTTCTTACTTTCCAATTCTTATGAGAAGGTAAAGCTTTTAAGTTAGCTTCTGGCAGCTTCTCTCATTCTAGAATGTTATGTTGTTGGTACTAATGGCCTTTCATCCTATAATATTATTTTGTGTTGCACTTTGTGTTTATATAAACGATTATATTCTAGATAAATTCTGAAATTCTTCTGTAGATGCTTTGAGCAAATAGATTTTGGAAGATTATGATAACACTTTTAGATAACAATGCATGCGGAAGCAGAAAATCAAAGAAAAGCCAAAGGACTCCTGAAAACTTTGCCTCCTGGGAAAATCTACTGGTTAGGGTTTAGCAACGCTATTCCCCTCTTTCAATTGAGGGAACATAATATAATTTTCCATATAGGATATTAACTGAAAGTAAGCCTGCTTAGGAGAAATATATGTTATAGTGTTATTGAAAGATGCACAAACTAAGCTATATACTATCTTTTTATGTCAAAAGTATGATTTTTAGAAAAGATTAACGTGCTGCAGGATAAAACAAAATGCAAGGGAGAGAAGAAAACCTTAAGAAATAAGAATGAATAAAAATTATTACTGCAATATTATCTTATTTTCACTTTAAAGGAACCAGATAAATTGGCTTTTGATAATCACAGAATTTCATTTCATGGATATGTTTTAATCTGTAATTTTGCTAGTTCTATCAATCATTCAAATATAATAATATTTCATGACCATCAGTAAAATGCGATGAAAAGCATATAATTGAGTTGTGGCACTTACAAAAGATAAACCTTCTAAACATGCATGATTACTAAGGTTGACATGCTGCAAAAAATGGCTAAATGAATGATGGTGTAACCAAACCATTTGGAAATGTTTTGCAATAATCAAATCCATGGATTAGTTAAAGTGATAGAAGTACTTGAATCATGCAATCTGTTGAAGCTCTGATTCAGTTAAGCAGCTGCAAATCCATTTTCAAATAAACTACTGGATAAGTGTCAAGAACAATCGTGAAGATAAACTCTTTTACTGTGCACTGCACATATGTATGATCGTGTTCATTTCGCTTGACAATAACTATGATATTGTGTGCAGGAGAAGTTATGGGTGAGGAATTATTGGGTTCAAACAGCTCTACAAGTACCACAGCCATCGATTCCTCCAATATAGGCTTTCAGGTGGGTAAATTTCAATAACTATTCCTGAACTTATATGATTGTAACACTACAGTTCTTAAACTTTAAAACGTAACATAAAACCCTCTAAACTTTCAAATTTTGCATAGTAAAATCCCTCTTTCAATCACTGATTTTTCAATTGAAAAATGATATGAACAACTTCTGCATGGCTCTTAATCAACATTTTTCTCTTTTCTCTTATTTAAATTGTAAAATTATTCTCTTTGCACCTGAAAAATCATTCTGTTTATAGTGAGAAAAATAATTTAATTTACACATAACTTGAGAGAGAAAAGAGAAATATTGACTAAGCTCTGCGCTAGAACTGTTCAGGTCAGTGTCTAACTGAAAAACCGACAATTAGATGTTAGAGTGATTTTACTGTGTAAAATTTGAAAGTTGAAGGGGTTTTATATTATATTTTTAAGTTGAGGGACTATAATGCTATGCTAGATAAGTTCAGGGACGATTGTCAAAATTTATCCACTTTCAGGTATATGTGCTCTCTTCAAGTTTAAAAGGTTTTTCTTTCTTTTTGGCTTTCCTTTTCTTATCTATCTTGAATGCGGAAAAATGATCTATATAGTTAACCTCAACTAGTTTGGGATTGAGGTTTAGTCGTTGTTGTTATTATATGTTGTTTTCTTATATGTATTAATCTTGTTTTTCTTTAAGAGTTGGTTGTGTACTCATAGTTCTAAGTTTGGGATTGCAGCTATTGAAGAAGCATGGGTGGAAAGAAGGTACTGGTCTTGGAGTTTCTGAGCAAGTCAGTTTTTCTCTTCTGTGTTTCGGATCTTTATGTTTTGTTAACTTATTTTTTCCTTGAACATACTTTTTTTTTTTTTTTTTTGGTGGGGGGAAGGGGGTGGGTTGCTACTAGAGGTGGCCATGGTTAGGTTCAATGAAATCATTAACTTGAGCCAAACTGTCATAGGACGGTTTGAGAGACGTTTCTTAAATTATTGGTCCAGTTCAAGCCCCATTTTAAAATGATTTGAAAAAAGACAGTTCAAGACGATTTGGAGGGTGGTTTAGGAGCAGTTTGGACAAAAAATTAGAGGAAAATTTAATTAATATGAAATTAAGTTATATTTGTAAAAATATTTTAATTTTTTTTAGAAGTCTTTCCTTTAAAATAAAATTAGAAAAAAAGAGAATGAAATTAATTTATCTTTAAGAAAAATTAATAAGAAAAGACTTGGACTTAATTAAAAATTAGAGAAATAAATAGAGTTGAAATTTTTTTTTCTTGAAGAAATATTTAAAAGAAAAAAAGGTGCATAAGTATCCTTTTGGGATTTAAAGAAACTAAAGTTTCTAGTTCTATTGCTTGCCTTATTTTAAAAATCGTAAGATAAAATTTGATATTTAAAAAAAAAAGCATAAAAGAGAAAAAAAATTAAAATAGAGGATATTGAAAATTTTATTGGGGATATAAAATAATAATAAAGTAATTAAGATAATATTGAAAATTTTAGTGAGTGTATAAAATAATAAATTATAAAAATTGAGAGAGTATTGAGGATTAAATAAAGTGTAGAAAATATTGTCTAGAGAATTTGAGAGAAATTGAAAGAGTATTGGGAACTAAAGAGGGTATCGAGAATAATTTTGTAAAGAATTTGAGATTTATATAAAGGAATTAGGAGTGAGGTGGGGTACTTATAAAGTTTTTTTTATTTATTTAAACCGCCAGTTTGGTCCGATTCAGAACCATTGGTTCAATTAGGTTCAAAACTGTCAGTTCATGGTTTTTAAAAAATATGAACTTGAACCAAATCGTAGGAGGGTGGTTTCAGTCTGGTTTGAAGCTGGTTCTGGTTCCGGTTTAGTTCCAGTTCAAAACTGGACCATGGCCACCCCTAGTTGCTACATTTATTTTCTAGTTTTACCAACTTGCTTTAGATTCAGTGCCGATTGATTTTGAACAGCAAGTCTCTTTCTTGTAACTAATCATTTCATGGGCCAAACAGGGGAGGTTAGAGCCATTACAGGCATGTCTGAAAAATAATAAACGAGGTCTAGGAGCAGATAAAGTGAAGAAGAGGACACCTAAGCCTCTTGAATCTCTTATCGCCAAGGATCAAAATGAGAAGGTGAGGCTTCTAGGTACCTCATTCTGAATGTCTTTATTTTCTCATTTATTTATTTGGAAGTTTAATTGTATGGTCTTCTGAACAAACAATCAAAAACTTAAATAACTCCTTAGAAATACTGCTTAGCAAGGTGAATTTGTGAGACATTTTTAGGACTTGAAAATGGAAAAGGCCTGGTTGAGGAATCAAGTAATGAAATACCTGTGTTCATACTGGAGTAATTGATGAATTCCCTAATTTGAAAGCACAAACTGGAATGTCCATGACAAGCATTCTATTGGAATTCTTGTTTTTAACCACATCGAATGGAGTTTCATGATTCCAAGTGATCAGATCTGCAAAGTTCTCATCGGATTTCCATTTAGGCTACAAACCAAGGGGTGGACAGTTACAATTTGGAAAAGCAGTGCAGGAGGAGATTGTTAATTCCATGGTGTGATATGGGTCTGTTTGTAGAAATGACTTTGCTTGTTTTAGTCTGACTGGTGGCTTCTAAATATGGTGCCAGAGAAAGAAAAGAGCTCAACTTTATAGTTTCACATCTTACTTAGGCCATACCTCTCAAATGAGCCCTCTTATTGCATATGCATTTTTTTTTTTTCCTTCACTTTTTTGAAATATTTTGGTCAACTTCTGAGTTACCCAATTTTTTTTTTAAAAAGAATTTGGGGACAAATAGAAAGTGATTTGATGAAGTATCTTAGATCTTGCATGGTTTACAAAACATAGCGCATGGTATCTTTTGATCCTTGTTATAGATTGATAAGATGGCATCTTGTTACAATTGCTTGAAATTTTCACCTTCATAAGTACTAAATCATGTGTTAGGTTGTATTGCAAATGTTTTGTTCAATCATTTGCCGTGTATTATGAGACTATAAATTTATTATCCTCCATACTTTACTTCTGCTGAATGTCACTAATAGTAATACTTTGTTCAAGTTTCAGGAACATTCACCTTCAAAAAAGTCCAAGACACTTTCTAAGAAACAAAGGAAGATGCAACAGTTAGAAAAGCATTTGCAAGAGAAGGAATTTGAGCGGGCCTTTTATCGGGAGTTCTGGCCAGATAACGTTTGATGTCAGAAATGCATCATCTATTCTCACCAATGTTATATTCTGTTTCCTTCTCTTTCTTCTTAGGCTTTGATTGATGTACAGTTAAGAATTTCTTTTACAGCAATTTACAATTTTATATTCAGACTGTAAGATTGTAACTTCAGACATCTAATTATGCAGGAAGTATCATGTTTTGAATTGCCATTTTCTCGCTCAATTTTCTTTTTTCCTCTTGGCTTCCTAGAAGTCTCAGGCAATCCAAACTGATAAGAATAAGGCGCAATTTTTATTTTTATCCTCAAGTACACGACTGAAGCCCATGTACTTGTACTGATGTGATGAGAGTTTTAACCCTAATGGGGCTGCTGAGTACTGGCTGGTAGCGTTGACTCTCTTTGTTTTTGTTTCAAATTTTGTACCATAAATTTCGATATTATATTAAACGGTAACAAGAAATAATCATGTGTTTATGCACAAATAGAAATTAGATAATGTGCATTTTTCTAAAATACCTTAAAACAAGAGTTACTTAAAAAACTTCCTATACATTCTAAATTATAAGTAGAGCAAATGTTCGATTATGTTCCTCGTGAATTCAAAATGAAAATAGAAAATCTCGAATGCTTTCTGTACATTGTATAAGCTCTTGCTCTACAGTAGTCCGACGTTCATTGGCTTCACCAATTTACAAAGAATGGTGTTCGCATTCATATAAGCAGTATTCACTTCTTTTTCTTATTCTCATCAAGTTTAATCAGCTGAACTGGAGCTGCCGGTATCCTGTTCCACCATTCTCTTAATCGTCTCCGCAACCTATCACTGCTTTCTTTTCTGTAAGGCATTTCCCTTGTGAAGGCCTCTAAGAATACCAATAGAAATAAGTGTCTCAAGGGCACAAATGCAAACATAGCAGCAATGAGAACCAGTAACAGAGCAATCCTTTCCGTAGCCTGACAAACAGACAAACTTCAATAAATAAAGCAGAACGCCGATTAATTGTTAACAAGTATTATTGTTTAGTATAACCTGGTTTAGCAACTCGTAACCATGAACATTGTGAAGCAACTCATAAAACAAAAACCAACAATTAGCAATTTTACTATTAAACGAAACCTCGGCTCAATCCTTCAAGTAAATTGGGGATGTGAGAAGGATGTTAGTCATAGGATTAAAGCCGGATGGTTGAAGTGGGGACTTACTACGGGAGTTTTATATGATCGCAAGATTCCCAATAGGTTGAAAGGAAAATTTTACCATACAGCCATACGACCAGCCATATTATATAGTAGTGAGTGTTGGACACTGAAGAAGTCGTACATGTCTAAGATAAGAGTTGCGGAGATAAGAATGTTAAGGTAGATAAGTAGCCATACTAGACTAGATAAAGTCCGTAATGAGAGTATTAGAGAAAAGATAGAGGGTAGTGCCAATTGAGGATAAGTTGAGAGAAGGGAGATTGAGGTGGTTTGGTCATGTGAAGCGTAGACATACGGAGGTTCCAGTTAAACAAGTAGAGCATATTAGGTTAGAGGATAGAAAGAAAAAAAAAAAGGGGTAGACCTAAATTAACTTGGAGTAGAGCAGTACAACATGACCTAGAAAGTATTACACATTTCTGAGAATTTAACCCAAAACCGTTTAGAGTGGAGAAAGAGAATCCATATAGCTGACCCCAAATTTTTGGGATAAAAACTTAGCTGAATTGAGTTTACTATTAAACGAAACAAATACACAGGACTAGTCTAATTTCAGTCCACTTTCATTTCAAATATTGAGCAAGTCTAAGAAGCTGACAATAAATTTGGAAAAACATATCAGAAGTATTGGTATTCAATATGATCGAAAATAGCACCCTTTTCCCTAGATAGATGGAATTCAGAATGACTAGGGCACGTACCTGTGGGAGGACAGCAATTAAAAGAGCTCTAATCTTCAGGAGAATAATATTCCCAGATTGAATTAGTGCCTCAACCTGTGTGATAGCTTCTTGTAATGTCAGCAGCTGCTCTACAGCATTTTTATTGGGGGGAGCTCTAACTTTGAAGGCCTCTACCGGCTCCTTTCTATTGAAATGCCTACGCAAGAACATGAAAACTGCAGAGCATATGAAAATGAATGGCAACATGTACCTGGTCCAACCCCTATACATCATCATGAATCACAATGTCAAATTTGGTTTGTTAACTTAAGATCTCACAAAAATTTAAATTTTGTTCCATAGACCATAGTGGCATTTATACCAAATCAACAATCATGAATGATACAATGTCAATGACAGTGTTACTAGAAACAAAGAAGTATTGACCTACTTAAAAGAGACCTTTGTTTAAAGGAGATAAAACAATGTAACTTAAATTGCAGAATACACTCATCCCCCATCAATTTGTTCAATTAAAAAAAAAAATCCTTAAAACAGATGATATACTGATATTTAAGGTCAACTTTCTCCCAGGAATAACATGAACAGAAATTATTTGATAGAGTAAGGTTATACGCCTGGTTCCTACCAAATATGCAGTCTCACAAGTCCCTTATTTTTTAATAGAAGATGCTACAAGTTAGAGATCTCATGTTTAGATCACAGTGGAGTTGGCATAGTTATGAGATGGAGGGCTTCTCTTACAGTGTAGTCACAGACCACACAGAGGCCTCCAATACAATGGACTAGGAAAAAGAAAAACACCCAACTTAATTCCAGCCAATGGAAAGCACAAGCAAGGTTTATTACATGCACATTCCTATATTTGACACATTTTCCCGTACCAATAGAAATGTGATTTCATTGCTCAAGAGTTTTGAACAACTTCTAATTCATGTTTATACTATATATGAAGATACCAAAAAAAGATATTCAAAATGTTAATCTTGCACATGATAGCCAATTGCTTTCCAACATATGGCTTCGAAATCATCAAAGTAATCCTCAAGTAAGTCTTTAGTCAGTGATTTATAAACAATTCTCTCCTATTATGGTTGATCCTGAATCAATACTACAGGTTGTTAGGTGGGATGGTAATTATGAATTCTGCAATGGTCATGCCTATATTAAGAATGGAAATGTAGTTAAATTTTTTGTGGATATCATTCCACCTTTGTTTGCATAATGATTTATGAACACTAAACTAGGTCATAGGGTGTCTTATTGTTGACTAGAGCCTACTCGGAATTATACTAGAGTCTGCCAGGAGTTATCTCAGATATGAATTACTTTCTGTTAATTCAATCCAAGTTATTTTAACTTACAATCCAGGCAGCAACCTCCATCTACTGCTAATCCATAATGATTCATCATCAGTCTTCTATGGGTGGCCATATTTTTCAACCAGCAAAGCTGTCACATCTCAAAATTTCAATTGTTTATATAAGTGACCCTCAAAAACCCTTATTCCCAGGGAACTGAAACAGGTTGAACTCCCCAGATTGTACTGGCTGCTCAGTTACCATTACAGCCTTTCTCTAAAATACCTATGCTTAGCAGTTAGCTTCCCCAATCTCCGCAGGCATTTTTTACGTGGGGCTGAAGTCTAAATCTAGGGCTCTCTTATTCTGTAATATTTGTCCTAACTGAAAAACTGATATATGCACTCTTCACCTTTCTCTGCACGTGCAAACCTGTCTTGATATTGTATGTTCCCTTGTATACTGAAAACCCTCAAAAGAGAAAATGGCTAAGTTTCAGGCTGACAGTTGTACTGCAAATTGAGATTAAGCTGCCAGCCTTAAATAATTACCAATATTTGAAATTCTTCATTTCCTTTAAGTTTATTTACTAACAATTCCAAATGTATATATAGGTTTTAAAGACCAAAAAGTGCAATTTTTTAAAGTGTGAAGATAGAAAATTCCAGAAGAGTAGTATATCACTAGGAAACTGATGGTGATAAATCGGATATAGTTCTTTTCATCTATCAAAGACATGACAAGGAGAGCTGGCTATAACTTGGTTTGAATAGAATATTTGTCTTGATTAGGATGGGAAACTTTCATACTAGTCAGGTTTTATTTGATAAGCTATTGAATTGATATCACATCATTACATTATTTTAGAAGCTAAAACTAAGAAACAACCAAGAAGGAAAAACCTTGCCATCAATTGTTAAATGAAGGAAAAGGATCCATGTGATCAACACAACTAACAAAATTACAGCACGTGAAAAGTTACCTTAAAATAACATAGCAGCATAACATCAGAAACACAATTGATTTAAATGGATCTTCCCAAGAAGCCAAGAGTTGAAGACGGCTAGCTAATTCAATGACTGGAAACAGCAGCTCCTACAATGAATAAAACAAGGAAAAAAATTTCAAGTGAAAACAAGAAAATGTCTCCATAGGTCTACATAGGATAAATTCCACAAAAACATTCACAATCACCAAATCAGTAAAATAAAACCCTGATGAGCGTGTTCATTTTAGTTTTTCAGGTGCTGCAAGGGGAGAAGCCAGCACATTAAATTTTCTGGAAATGGTACTCCAATCAAATGACTAACACTGAATAAGTCAAATGACTATCACTGAACATGTCAAATATTATATAAAATAGTAAATGAAAAAAATAAACACAGAGAATGTTTGGGACCCATACATTTAGTTAGCAACTTGATTCATAATAGTGTCATTTATTTGACCTATTACTTAAAAGTTCTTGCTGATTGGTGGCATCCAAAATGGGACTGATTAATTAGGCTTTCCATCTAAATTGGATTTAAAAAGGTTGTCCAAAACTTTCTTGGCAGCAAAAAGAAACTCCTATTTTCATGATTATAAAAGTAGTCAAGCAATTAGATTTACCATGTTAGAAGTCATCAATCAATCTAAAAGTGATCTGTTACTATTTGAAGAAAATTATTGTAATCAACCTTCATTACTGCAACATTTGTATCAATCCCTTCAACCTTCACTTTATCCACAGTTGCCTGTGCAGCTTCAGCTCTTCCAATATCTGACACTGACTGTTTTACAGCTATCTCCAGCGGATTTGTCTCACCAGCGCAAAGATCTCCTGTTGCCATTTCTTCTCCATCAAAATTTGACTCATTTTGTAAAGGAAAACCAAGTCGAACAAGCGTCAGAAGTGCAACTGGTGAAAGTTTTGGTTGCTGTTTTGCATATGCAAATCCTTCAACACTGCGTGGGGAAGCAGTTATATTTAGAAGTGCTAGTCGACTTAACAGAGTTTGCAAGATCATATCTCCCCTGGGAAGACTTTCAGCCAGTTTAAAAGGCAGTACAGTTTTGTAATGGGATGAGAAAAATTGGAAAGATTCTCTGACAGCACGATATCGAAAGATGCCTAGAATAGCCTTTGCAAGTACCTCCAGTTGCTGTGTCTCTTTGAAGTTGTTTTTTCTAATAAACTTGTGTGCGTGCAGGATCTCAAGACATATATCCAACCAATAATCTCGTCGAGAATTACCTTTAAATTCAGGAAACTCGAAATAAACAGGCTCCACTCTGTAAATGTAAGTGCCAGGAAAAATATAAGTTAATGATAAGCTCTTTATTTGTACAAGCAGTCATGTGTTGACACTTGGTAGATAATATCTACAGCGCATGAATCGTTAAAAATTTAAAATTCTACATGACAGGATTGAAGATGCAATAACATACACTGATGCTGATTTATACATCACAGCTTTATCAAAGAGACGAGCACCCAATGGTCCAGTCAATTCTGGTTTTATGACCTGTTTCATATCCGTTGCCAGATCATATCTAACAGCTTTATCATATAGACCAACTCCCAACGACTCAAAGTAGAGAGCACTATTAGTCAATGTTAACCGCCCTACAGAAACAGAAAGTTGATGAACACTAACACAGAACATATGATGGCTAAAATGATACACAAATAATCATAATCTTTAACAAAGTTTAACCCAAAATCAATCCATAACTAGATTGGGTTGACTAAAAACAAAAGAACTATTGCAACTTTGTCATCATCTAATAGGCCATAGCATTAAGATTAAAAAAAAAAAACATTTAATATAACTGGGCTATTCATTTGAGTTTGTATGAATTTGAGCTGGCTGAACCTGGCTGATAATAATTATCCTTTTCAGGGAAAATTTCAGTCCATAATAGATTTTGTTTGGCATTGCAGTTAGAGCTTTTGTTGAGAAAAAACACCATCCTTAATGTGTCTATTAGAGGCCATTAAAAATTGTCATTAAGGTAGATTTGACATATTTGTCATAAAAACTTCCAAAGAACTAAATAGCACTTTTAAACTACTTTTTTTAACAGCACACTTTTTGAAAAAGTGGATCCCAACCTCAATGATAAACATATTGTTAGTACATACAGATATGAACACTTCAACTGTACAAAATAACAATGACAATTTATAATAACATGATGTATCCGTCTGATTCATAGAATTTCCCATGAATATAAATTTGATGACCTAGGTTAATGTCAAAAAACAGAGTTTGCCAAAGGAATGGTTAATAGTCAACAGCCTTGCAGCTCCAGCTCAAGAGTTAACAAAATAAGGTGTGGCTAGAAGAGGCCTAGGATTCAAAATTTTCCAAGCAATAAAAGACTAGGATATATATATATATATATATATATATATATACACACACTGACACATCAATCTTCATATACATAGTCAAAAGCTACACTACTTTAAGTTGCACACAGTAGTGTGCAAAAAAGACATCAATCAAAAGTTTAGTTCTAAATCACAAATTCAAATCACCATGGACACAGAAGATTATTTGATCTCCAGACATTTTATCCACTTTTACCAACTTGGTGACTTACCAGGCCACGCTGAGATTCCAACATGCTGCAGAATTGGCTGAGTTGGAACTGTCCCATCAACATCAAGAATGATCTCTCCCTCAGCAAGCTGAAGATTTACGTTTCCTGGTGTATTTTTTGCAGCTCTAATAATCCTACAGAAAAAAGGAGCCAAATTACTAGATTTAACCAACAAAAGGAAATTTAGGAAGGGAAAGGGGAAGCATTGAGGTAAAGAAGTTTACAGCTTTTTGTCTACATCAGAAATACATTCACATTCTTAACTCACATTCATTTAAGTCTATAACACAACTGCTAGCATTTTCAATTGAAATGTAAAAATAATAGCAGAATCTGAGCCATCTAGGAGGCCTTGGCATCAAATTAATTTAGAAGATACCATAAACCAGAAGCCAAGGCAAAGTTTCAAATCCTATCTTTCGCAAATGCATTAATTTTTATCAGCAATTTAATACAAATTTTGTGTGCAATAAATACATTTTACATGCTTTATTTTTACTTTCTTGTAGCATAACACTTTTTGAGTGCATATAAAAAATTTTATTCAAAGTTTCTTTTGGCAACCAAAAGAGCAACTAAAGATACATTATAAAGATGCAGGTGGGAGAGACACAAATCCAAGCAAATAGAATGAAATGATTCAGGACTAAATTATAAAAGTCTTATGGATGGTATTTCAAATGCTAGCATCAATAAAGACATATAAATAACTGAAACCAACAAAATGGATAGAGACCAATGAGCAAGCTCATACTTGTCAAGGCTGTGAAGGTATTTATCATAAATAAGAAAATGAAGTCGATCGCCTGAAGAGCTTGTGAGAGCATCAAAAAGATTGTGGACAGTCATTACATCTGCAACAACAGCACAAGCTGGAGCTATGCGTGCAAAAGCCTCTCGGCCAACAGTACTTGTGTCATCAACCTGATGGTATATATGGAGAGTGCAAAATCAACACGAAAATGAACGATAAGAATTACACGCTCTAATCCCTAAGACTGCAGGTTATAGCATGACAATATGCCACAACGTCAATGCATAAAACAAGTCAAGAAAGTCATGAAAAGAACCTGAACAGCCATATTAGTGGAACTTGAATAAAACAGTGAAGGCCCGTCCTCATCCTCTTCTAGCCGGTTACTGGGAGAGGCAATTTCCTACAGTTGAAAACAAGTTAAGAGAGCAATTATCAGCCGAGCAAGGGATTATTCAGTCCCCTCGGAGCACATACCCTCCCTCTCTCACATATGCATGGGTCCCAGCCTCTAATAACAGAATTTTTGTGTCTGCACGAGCACTATTTTTTTAGTACTCCAGTGTATATTATAAATTTACCCAAATCCCATCCCGCAGAGCAGTAGTTGAAGAACTTGTAGACTTAAAAAAAGGGAAGAGACGACTCCAATATAACAGTTGCATCAACAAAATACAAATCTTATTCATAGAAATGTAAAGGCCTCACTTTGTGATGCGAATCGATCTCAACACTGGGGGCCTCCCACGCGAGCATCATGTCATAGGTCAAGCGACGGAAGTCCTTGTCGCTCAAATAATCAGGGCGTCTGGTGACCGAATTGAGGGCTTGGTATGAGCAGAATTCAAGGAAGTTCCTAGCGTAAGTGAAAAGTTGCTTAACGCTTTCGGGTAGCTCAATGTCGAAATGATGCTGTAACTCATGCGTAGGGACTCCAAGGATCCTGCAATGCCATTAAAATGAAACTAGAATCTAAGAAAATAAAAAAGAGGGATTTGAGAAGATCTAATCTACATAAATCGTTTTGATTACTTGGAACAGCGAGCGACGACGGAGTTTGCGAGAGGTGATAGTTGAGGAATGGGTCTGGGGGAAATGCCAGGTGAATCGAATGCGCCATCTTCGCTTGAATTTGATGATCTCTTTCTCTGGAATAGCGATTTCAAGGAATTTTGGTGGTTCTTCATGAAACTCTCCAGCATTCCAATCTTAGTCGGCGTTTCCATTTCTTTTATGCTATTTGTCTAACCGATTGATCAAAAATCGCAATTTTAACAAGTTTCTCCATATTCATTTCGTAATGTAGTTGGCTTTCTTCTGTATCCGCGCCAAGCCGTAAGTTGCAACCCCTTTTGCTTCGTTTGGTTATTGCGGTACTGCGAAAAAAAATAATTAATTCTTTTTTATTTTTATTTTTATTTTTTTCGACTTTTAAACGGCAAAAAATATAACAATATTTTAGGCTTTGGGCCCCAAAGTTCAAATTTCTCCTCAAACTTTTCATAATTTTTTATTTAAATTTAAGTAGATTCATTTTTTAGTAAAAAAAAATTTATTATTTTTAATCAAAATAAAAATTAAAAAAATTAACAACGAAAACATTAAACCCAACAAAAAAAATAAATAAATAATCCAAAACAAAAGCATCCAAACCCAAAATTCAAATCTCAAACAACATAGCAATTTTCATATAATAAAATCACCCAAACCCAAAAATAAATCTTTCCAACTGTCATAATGAAAATAAACTTTCTTACAACTGGCGATTTCTTATTAGACATTACTTTTCGCATGACTCACGATTCCTCTTCCCATTGTAAATAAAGATTCTTAAAAATAGAATTATAATAAAAAATTTTGATATATTTTTAAAATATAAAAATAAATATTAAATTATATTATTAAAATAAAAAAAATTTCGGGTAATGCGCGGGTATGCATGAAACTTAAACAGAGAGCAAGTGTATAATAAGTAATGAAAACAGTACAAAGCAGGAAAAAAATAAAGTAAAAAAAAAAAAAAAAGAGTGCAGAATTTAATAAAGATTAATAAATTAAAAAATACAAAATTATATAAACTTGTGATTAAATTTTTATAAATTAGGGACAATGTGTAGGCTTTTTATAAGGTGAGGAAGGAACGGAAGGTTTCCTAAAGCCGGACGGAGATTGGCCCGTGCAAAGGCAGAAGTTGCCAGCACCAGGAACAAAGTGGGTCGAGGGGGGCCATTGCAGGTTGTTGTGTTCCAAAGAGAGACTGGGCTGGGTCAGCCATCGGTAAGCCCACGTAATCCAACCTTTCAAGCCTTTTCTGTTCTGCGTCACTTTCCTGAAAATTTTCCTGTTATGTTGTCATCTGCTGTGGCGCTGCTTGGGTTATTGTTTTCATCCATTTTTTACTTCTATAGACAAGAAAATGGGTCAAGCTCAGAGCGAGGTGGCCTCAACCCCAGAGCCAGAGGTAGATCAAACTCAGAGCCAGCTTTCATCGTCCGTTACACCACATAATTCTCGGCCAGATACTCCAATGGAATCTCTTATTGCAGGTAGGTAGCTACCTCTCTTTATTCAATGCTTCACGTACGCGTATGTCTAAGGAACCATGGGCTTTAGGTGTTTGACACATTTGGACTTGCTGCGGACTTGGTTTAAGTCTTGACTTGTGGTGGCCAGCGCTTTATTTATTATGATTAATCTCTTATTTAGTTTAGTAAGGTTCCACTTATGCTGATGGTATTCCATCGCATTGGCGAGCTATTGATGTATGTTGATAATAACTCTATGTTATTTTGAGAAATTAACACGTATTATGCACTCTGTGCCCCTTTATTGACCTTGAATTTTCATAATTTGATTCACAAATGTTAGAACCTGGAGTTGTCAAAGTCAAATGGTTCAAATTTGTTATGTAATATTTTGATGTGATATTATGTATGAAAAAGGGTAATTTCAAAAGTTTAGCTTGTGGTTTAGAGCATTATTACTTAAGCGATAATATTTTTATTTTCATCATATTGGTACATGGGGTTTAATGCCTTGTGTTGTCATTGCATCTGTTAATGGAATGCGGATGTAGCATTATCATGGATTAAGTGTTAAATTACTGCATCAGCATTCCATTAACCATGCATAAAGGATGTGATAACATAAATATCAGGATACCAATTTGATGAGAATGAAAGTTTTGTTCCTTGAGTTATAATGCATTAACCACACTGTACATTTTGAAATTACCCTACCAACAATTATCAGCAAACATTGTCTTCTTTTTTTTTGGTGGTTTATAGTGTTTGTGTCTTGCTTAAACCATTACAAATCGCCATCTAACTAAATCAACAAACAGATAAGGAGTACTATAGGTTGAATCTAATAATCTATGACTATCTTAAATAGTGAAGTCTATTGGTACTTGGTAGTGAACTTGACTACTGGGCCTAGGTGGGCAATAAATAGAAAATCATCTGTTGCTTTCCCACTCAAAAGTGAGATACAAGAGCATAGAATTAAAATTGGATATTCTTCTATTGATCTTTGCTCATCAATGAGGATTTAACCCAAAATCGTTTAGAGTGGAGAAAGAGAATCCATATAGCCGACCCTAATAAATTTTTGGGATAAAAACTGAGTTGTGTTGAGTTGAATTGATCTTTGCTCATCAAGATAACTATTCTGTTTTTTATTGGAATAGAAATAAGTTGATTTACTAGCTTCTGGTGACATTAGGTCTAATTATGGGGGCTTGTACATCTATTTGGTGTGATGGTCTAAGCACAGTTTCATTCATTTGCTAGATCTCTGTTTCACTGGTTTTACAACCCCGCAAGTGCACGGATCACTAACAAGAAATAAAGTGATGAGTAGAGTATCGTTCCCACGAGAAATTTGATTAGCAAGTACCAATCTAAACAGTAATTTTGACTGTCTAGGCTATCGAATACTTAGAGAATGAAGTTTGTTAATCTTAAATACTAGAATGGTAAACTTAAAACGAAATAATTTATTTGAAACAATTCTGGAATTAAGATTTCACACCTGAATCTTGCTATGGATGTTATCTTATTTATTTACTAGTTTTGAGAATCGTTTGTCTTGATGGAAATCAGTACTAAGGTATCCTAAGTCCTCTCTCAAGGTACCTAGGGTGTATTCTAATTAACTTAAACTCGACTTTCGTGGCGATCAGATTAATTAAAATCCATTAAGGTCTTTGACTAATTTTAAAGTTCCACAAAGGTATCAGCCTATGTCTAGGTCAGAATTCTTAGATTCAAGATCTTGATTTTCTAATATTAATTTTCACCTTTCAGTTCTTCAATTAATATCTACAATCAATACTAAGTGGGTAACAGCACATAGCATGCATTAAGATCACAAGAAATTAAATCAATGAACAAATCTCAAATCCAATAAGTAAAATTTAATGTTTATCCATAACAATGATTACAAGCATTACTCTCCCATTTCCAGAATAAGAAAACTACTCACTCATGGTGAGTTCAGCAAACATCATGATAAAAGGTAAAAACAGTAAAGAGAAAATCATGTAGAAGAAATAAAACAATAAAAATCTGTCTGGGGAGATGAAATGAAAGAACCGAAGAGATTTTGCAGCTTTGATCTTGTGGAGCTTCAGCTGGAAAACTCTTTTTGGTATTGACGTTTCTCTCCTGGGAGACGGCTGCTATTAAAAGATAAAAGAAAGAGCCCTCAGTTTCTTATGTTTCCTCTTCTATTTATAATAGTTGTTCTAGGGTTAGGTCATTTTGAGTCCAAAAGGCTTTAGGAGTCTCATTTGAATTCGAAAATAAGAGAGAGAATTCGAGTTATAAAACTGGCTGCCGCATAGTATACAGCCCGTGTGTCACTACACGGGTCCCGACATGTAGGGCCGTGTAACTTGCTGGAGTGGAACTGCGGAGTCTTGCTTTGGCATAGAGAGTTACACGGGTCTGCGCCAACTACACAGGCTTGGTTACACGGGCCGTGTACTATTGTTCCCATAAGGTTCTTCAAGCTTGCGCCCGGCAAAGATTTACACGGGTCCCTACAAATGACACGGGTTTAATTACACGACCCGTGTACTTTTGTTTCTCCATTGGCTATTTGGCTTTTTTCTAGCAGAAGGTTACACGGGTCCGGGGCTTGGTTTGCACGACCCGTGTACTTTGTATTAGCAACAATACTCAGTCTTTTGACCTTTCCAAGCTTCCTTTTGCACTCCTATACTGTTGGACTTCACCCAAACACCCGAAACGATGTAGAAAACATGGAATTAAGGGCTTGACAATAGAAATTACAAAAAGTAATGAAATCAACTACTATGCATGAAAATACTTGCCTAAATGCTATGAGATAGTATACAAACGTGCTTAAAAATATCTATACAATTCAAGTGTATCAATCTCTTATTATGACCCAGTCTACTGATTTTTCACCATGCTGGCAAGAGATGCAGTTATACATTTTCTCAAATGAATTGGGATGAGTTACTGACCATGTCATTTCGACTGTGTACCTTGTTATGGATCAGATCTGATAACAGAGATTGGAACTCAGAACAGAGAAGAAAGATGAGATGAGAAGAGAAAAGAATTAGATGAGAAGAGAAAAGAATGAGATGGGAAGAGAATAGAGAAATGAGATGAGAAAAGAAGAGAACAGAGGTTTAAAGAAGAGAAGAGAGTATATTATTGAATTGAATCTTGAATGAATCCATACAGGTATGAGCTGACCCTTTATACACACAGCAGTAACTGCTCTCTAACAGATTCAGACATCCAAAACTAACTCTATCAAACCTGAACTATTTTAGGTATTTCCCTCCAAAAGCAGTGACACTACTTTCCTAACATTCCTTCTCCTTTTACTATAATATGTAACAATACCTCCGCAAGAGAATCTTCTTGTCCCCAAGAAGATGAGAATTTAAGAAATTGAGCTAGGACGAATGATTTAAGCCCCCATGTAGCTTCTTCCGCTGGAAATTATCCTATTTAATAAGGCCCTGAAGAATTTGCTAATTATCCCTGGTAAATCAGTTGATGCAGCAAAAGTATGACTAGAATTACCGCTGAACATTCCCTTCCCATGCAACAATTTACATTGAGAACTGGTACAGCGCAGCAATTTAGATTGAGTGCCCAAATCATTGATTCCTTGCAATGTAACCAACTGCCTTGCATGCTGGAAAGTAATTCTTGATTGCTGAAAATCAAATAAAATGGAATTAAATGTCCTCAACTAGTCAACTCCCAATATAATATCAAAACTCCACATGTCTAATAGCTTGAAGTCAAATACGAAAGAGTGTTGCTGTATTCCCTATCTAAAGTTAGGACACATGCTGCTGCTAGAAATTTTCCAATCATCAGCTACTGTCACAGCAACTGTAGGCCCTTCAACAATAGGTAACTTCAGCTCTTTTGCCACTCTTGCACCCAAGAAACTATTGGTACTACCACTATCTATTAATATCAACAATTCCCTGTTCTTATGCTGCCCAATTATCCTTATAGTATGAACCCCATGACTGCCTTCCATAGCATGCACTGACATAGCAACTTTTTCAGATACAACAGGTACTTCTCCTTCTATAACAACATGCCATTCCTCTTCCCCCTCATCTATTCCTTGTTTTTGCATCTGAAATTCTGAGGCATCATTCTCTTGCAATTGCAGGCCATGAGAGTTTTCTGTTTACATTGATGGCCAGGAAAGAATTTCTCTCCACACGTAAAACAAGGTCTGGGTTGTCTAATAGTATTTGAATTAGTGTAATCAGTGGAAGTAAATTTAGTTGTAGGTTGGTTGACAGAAGACTGACTAGTGGTAGGTAAGGTTTTCTGCACAGAATGTGGTTGTTTTGAATTGGCATTCTGGTCTATTATAAGGGGTTTAGGAGCATAAGGATAATTCTGAGTAGGTTGATTAGGTTTATAGGTAATAGGTACTGAAGATGAAAGGATATTAGATCTGAAATTGGTAAGGTCTAGAATAAGAAATTGGTTTCCTGGTAGAGTTTATGAGTTGTTCTCGCAATCTTGCAACCTCAATAGCTTGAGAAAGATTCACGGGCTTCATCATCTTAACCATAGGTCTAATATCATCCTTCAACCCCCCAACAAAACTTAACAGAAAATTAGCTTCTCCAAGATTAGGCTTCATCCTTTCCAACCTAATTCCAATATCTTCAAATTTATTTTGATACTCCTCAAGAGTGTTTTCTTGCCTTAACCTCATGAATTCTTCAACTACATCCCCAAACCTGCCACACAATTCCCTCTCAAAATCTTTCCAAGAATGACCTCTATCACCCTTAACCCTTTCTATCAAAAATAAACTTGCTATTCCCACCATTTGATCCTTAGGAACCCCATATACCTCAAAATACTTGGTACATTTTCTTAGCCAAGCCCTAGGTTCTTTGCTATCAAAAGTAATCAACTTAACTTTAGGCAAAAATTTGGACATACCTTCAACTTCAGTTCTAGATCCAGCACTATTAGCCTCTCTCTGACTTGTATGAATATTCTCCCTTGGCACAGGAAGAATTCCCCTTTCTCCAAGAGTAGCCATAGAAGTACCAGCCTCCTCATTGCCTCCATGATGGTTTCCCCTGGCCTTCTGAGCCAAATTTTTACCAAACATAATTTTCCTGGTATCAATTGCAGATTGCTTGATTTCCTCCCTTAATTCTATTGCAGATTGTTTGATTTTCCCACACAATTCTTCCTTATTCTTCTTAAAATCCTCCTGTAAAACCCTAACTTGTTCCTCCAACTCTGAAACCCTAGATTCTTGAGTAACTGTCCCAGATCTAGTCATCTTGTGACACTCCAGATCTGAAATTGCCTGGTTCCCTCACGCTACAGGCTCTAATACCAAATTGTTATGGATCAGATCTAATAACAGAGATTGGAACTCAGAACAGAGGAAAAAGATTAGATGAGAAGAGAAAAATTAGATGCGAAGAGAATAGAGAAATGAGATGAGAAGAGAAGAGAACAGAGGTTTAAAGAAGAGGAGAGTATATTATTGAATTGAATCTTGAATGAATCCATACAGGTATGAACTGACCCTTTATACACACAGCAGTAACTGCTCTCTAACAGATTCAGACATCCAAAACTAACTCTATCAAACCTGAACTATTTTAGGTATTTCCCTCCAAAAGCAGTTACACTACTTTCTTAACATTCCTTCTCCTTTTTCTATAATATGTAACATACCTTTATCCTCAGTTTTGGCAGTATAGCTTTATAGCAGTTGGATGTGGTCTGGATTGGTCCTAGGTTTAAAATCTTACATATCATGAATAATTTTTGTTGTTTCTTGTTTTTGCAGAAGCTGTAGCATATGGAAACAATGAGAATGAGGTTAATCCATTTCACGTATATACCTTATTTGCTTCACGATTCAGTACTTTTTATAATTAAATTATTATGAAAATTTCAGTCTCTTGATGCAAAAGCTCAGAGAGCACTAGAATGCC
Organism: Hevea brasiliensis; assembly: GCF_030052815.1. Lineage (NCBI taxonomy): Eukaryota > Viridiplantae > Streptophyta > Magnoliopsida > Malpighiales > Euphorbiaceae > Hevea > Hevea brasiliensis. The sequence continues at coordinate 126,936,291 of NC_079493.1, forward strand.
CGTGCATAGCTGACTTGCGCAATGGCCCATGTGGGATTCAGTTTTCAGATGCCTTCCTTTGCTTTCTCAAAAGTACTGCCGAGGAAAAGGTATGTGTAATGAACTATTGATGATTGTTATTATTCAATTACAATATTTTCTCAAAAACATCTGAGAATTTGTCGGCACATAATTCTTGTCTGGAAGACTGAAGACTATTTCATTTAATTATAAATGAAAAACTGAGTGTAGTTTTATCCATTCATCTGCCAAGGAGACATTAGAACACAGTAACAATTTAGGTTGATTGTTGATATCCGTCATCATTTTAGCTTTTCTCTCTGGTTGTTGGATTTGTATCGTACTATCATGTTGTTTTTTGTTTGTAGTTGCTGTCCCCTTTGGCCTTGGTTCAATTTTCGAAGGGGTGAAGGTGTAAAATTTTCTAAGCAAAAGCATCAATTGCTAATATCCTGAAACGTTAATAGTTCTTGGCAAGTTGTGAATGATATAATCTAATTGGCTGACAAAAGTTATGAAGCTACCAACAAAAAATGTGGATTTAATTGTTTTTCCATCTTTAAAACACTGTAGGTTATGTGAAAGTGAATGCATTGGCATTCCATCCATCATGAATTTAGAATGGTTAAACTTTTGAAACTGTTATTGATTGGTAGAAATTTTCATTTCCACAGGGTTCAGACTGCGTGCATCCTTTTGTGGCTTTGCAGAATTGTATCAAAGCTAAGCCTGATGCATTTTCCAAGGACATTTTAGAAGAGGAAGTGAAGAAAGAAGAAAAGCCAGCCCAAGAATACAGAATAATCCCTCCCAAATGGTCACGGGAATCTCCAAGCCCCAAACTTTAGAAATCATGGTGGGAAGTTCTGATGCTAGCCATTGCTAGCTACAAATTTTTCCATGTCGGAATTGCAGTTCTGTATGCAGTTTAGATGAATAATCTTGACCTCTAATTTTTGAAGTATAGAATGAATGTTTGTGGAAGTGAAAGAGCGAAGACGATAAATTTGGACTGTTGAACACAAATCAAAGGGAAATGCTGAAGAATAGTTTTGGGTATTCTAAAATTCTTGTTTTTTAACCAGGAATAATTTGCTGACATTATTGTTTTTTAGTGTCAGATAAGGGGATTACACTGAATATTAGTCAGATTTGAATCCAGAAATTTGATATTTATATATCGATGATCTATGAAGGAAAGGAAAATTAATTTTAGATAAAATTAAATATAATTTCAAAAATAAAAGTTTTACACAATTTATTTCTTTCAGAATTTTACAATTTATTTGATATTATTATTAAAATTATAATTGAGAAAAATATAATACTGTTTACAAATTATTTATATTAAAATTTTAATTTAAAATTAAATATAATAATTTTAAAATAATTTTCGACATTTAAATATTATTTTTTAAAAAGTAATATTTAACTCGAAATTTTCAATGTCAAATGAAAAGTTTTAAATTAGAAATAATTTAAAATTTTATTTTATTATTTTAATATTTTCATTTTAAAAATATATTAAATGTAATTCTTTTAATATTTTTAATTATTATATTCTAATAATAATTTCAAATAAACTATTTATAGTTTTTTAATATGAGAGGACTTGACGGCAAATTAAAAAAAAAAAAAGTGTGAAATTAAAGAAAGGCAAAAGAAGAAACTGTGGGAAAACCCGCAAAGCCATAAACCTCAGCAGCAGTCAGCACTCTGCAGCTGATTTACTTAAGACGGAACCCAAAGGCGCATCCACTCTCTGTCAATGGCTTTACTTGCTGCGGCTGCTTCCTCTTCTTCATCTCAACTACTTCTTCGACCCAAAATTCCGAAACTTTCATTTCCCTCTACCCCCACGCCCTTTTCTCCCTTATTATTCTCAAATTCTCCTTCTTTGCTTAGACAGAGAGCGGTAGGAATTCTTTTTGCTGCCGCAGCTAAGAGCAGTTCCAATGCTATCTCAAACGACAGCAGCAGCCAGAAATCAACCTCGAAAAACCCTAGTAAAGATAAAAATAAGAAAGCCGTCGAAGAAGAGGAAGAGATAGAGGTGGAGGAGTTGCCATGGATTCAAGAGAAAGCCTTGGACCTGGTGGAGTTCACGGGCTCTGTCACTCAAGCCATTCCTGGGCCCAGAGTTGGCCAGAGTTCCTTGCCTTGGATTCTTGCCCTCCCTTTGGCCTATGCTGGTATAACCTTTGTCATTGCTTTTGTTAAGACTCTAAAGAAGTTTTCTTCTCCCAAAGAGAAGCACAGGAGACTGGTCAGTTGTAGAGATTCATTATTCAAAATCCGTGTTTTGATTCATTGGTCATATGTGTGCTTAATTTTGGTTATTGAAAGCATTTTTAGATGCTCTTTCCGGGTGTTCTTTTGGCTTGTTCGCATAATTTAGTTAAAGCAGTCAGTCAAATGGAAAAAGGAGAGAAAATGGGATATGTGGTTAATTCATAGTCACTTGATATGCATTTATTTTTAATGAATTAGATGCATAGTTATCCTTGGAAGTTATGAATTTTCCATGTGATGCGTCGCTTTTATGCCTAATTGGAGTTAATATCTTCAGGTCAATAAAAATGCTATGCTATGCAAATCTATAGATGAATTATTTCAAAAAGGTGGAGATGCATTACAACAGTCAGCCCTGAAGGTACTGGAGAATAAGGTGAGACATTCCACAGCAAGACTGCTTAACATGAAATCCAATGTTACTTTAAATGTCGAAAATTTTAATTCATCTACATTCTCCATTGCAAGATTCTGAATATATTTCGTTCATCGTTCATTTCTGCATCATTTTGTTTCAAATAATTCTCAAACTACGTGGTCTAAATGGATGAATGATTTTTCATCTTAATAATTCTTTGAACTAAGTTGATCACTTTAAAACTGACGGACCTTTTCACATAAATGTTATTCAAAGAAATTAAAATGTGCCATTTTCAATCTTTTTATTCAGCCTGGATTTGTAAATAAGGGGGAATTAATTGCACCATCAGGAAGTTTTAATTATTGTATAACACAATACTGTTGGGCAGATACTCATTGGTCTTGATATTTTCAATTTTAGTCAGATAGTGAGCATTTTATGTCTTAACTAAGTTGCAAAATTGATTGTGTTTGCTATGATATATTCAACCACAATGAGTGGATGGTTATATTCAAAAGTCTGGTACTCTGGTCCTCTTTCTTTCTCACACTTGATGCCCCAATTGAGAGTTGAATGGTGCGGCCTAAAAGGTCTTCTCAAAATATATGAAAGATAACTTCATCTCTTCTGGGACAAAAAGAACTTTTCAAGATTTAAGAAAACTGTTGATGCAAACATTTCATGGCAGACTATCAGGAAGTTTAACAGAAAATTCTTTGAATTTTATTGCAGTCAGCATTTACTGAAAGTTGATATCCATTTGAGTTTGTGTTGGTTTGTTTGAAGTTTAATAATCAAAATAAAAAGAAAAAGGGAGCATTTGACTTCATCTAATCATGCTCATTTTTTAAACCATCTTTTACTGACAACTTCATTTAACCTCTCCAACTGCATAGTGTTGTCACAGACGGCTCAATGTCAGCCCATTCTTGTCTAGTTATTCCATTTTTCCTCAATCATTGGAAAATTCAAGTGTATCAATATTTGGTAGTCTCTTTTTGGAAGCATACAATGGCTTAGCACACCTATGCTTGTTAGTCCATTGTGAAGTATTTTGTGTCACTGCTACTTGAGTTTTGATGGAAACTGCTAATCCATATCCAGACAGGTTTTAGCATGGAGGATATCTTGCGCAAGTACATCCGGTACGCATTGAATGAGAAACCATTTAATGCAGAACTGGTTGCCAACTTAATCCAGCTTAGGAGAGTGTCAACATTGGATGACTCTCAAGTTGCTGACATTGTGAATGACATCTCAAGACGGATTGTGAAGGAAAAAGGTAGCTAAATTTGGAAGCGCTTTCTTTCTTGAGTGTACCCTTCTTTTATGTTAAATGGGTCAAGGACTAACAACCCTGTTAGAGAAAGTTGGTTTTGTATGCTAACGTTTAGCAAGAAATGATGAAAACAAAAGAAAATGAAGCCTGTCTCCCATGCATTCAGTAAATTTGCCCAAAATGTGATACATGTATGTGTTCCATAAATTTCTTAGGACATATTTGAAGGTATTAATAATTTAATAAGATATTGTGGTCAGTTTTTCAGCCCATGCTTCCCTTGGATTTGCTTTATGGATTATTGTTTGGATGGCTCATATGTTGAGGCTTGATAAAGTTGTGTGGCATTTTGATACAAATATAGGATATATACATAATCGTGTGCGGGCTATTGCTTCTAACTTAGCCATATAAAACAAATACAACATAACTGTGTCAGCTGTGATATCAAATTCTAACTTCTATTGTATGCTTTTCAGGCCCAGTTGTCATGGATATGACAGGGTATACCGAAAGAGGATTTAAGAGAAAACTTGCTGTGCAAGCCCTTTTTGGAAAGGTGTATTATTTATCTGAGGTAAGTGGCTTAATTTTGCATACTAAATTTTTTTTTAATTTCTTTTTCTTTTCTTTTAATTTGCATTTCTTGTTACACAATTTTTCTTCTCTTTCGTCATTTTGAATGACGGTTCTATTGATTTTTCTGGATGTAAAAAGTTCCTTATGAAAATAGTTTAATTAATGTGATAATTGCCAAAGATGTTATTTTGTTTATGGCTCTTATAATAGCTATCTATTGTTTGAGCTGTCTAATCAGAAATTTGATACATCCGCTGGGAATTGAGAGATTAATTTCTTGGGAGTTGAAAAACTGTACTTAGTACTCACCATGATATCCATAATATGCTTTTCAATTTGCTAAATTCTCTCTCTCTCTCTCTCTCTCTCTCTCTCTTTCTATATATATATATATATATATATATATATATTTATATTTTTTTTTCGGGGTGGGGGATGAGGCTGTCAAACTTTGTAGTTTGGTTACTGTTAACTCAATTTTTTTTTTATAAAATGAAAAACTTTAGTATGTTGGATTAATTGTATTTGTTCTACATTTTTGGCCAGCTGCCGGAGTTTTGTTCGATGGATAGCTCCTTAGTGGTCAAGGAGATATTTGGGGTTACAGAGTATGATTTTTATCCATTTGTTTTTCCAAAAGAGTCGAAGAATTGAAATGGATGAAAGCTGCATATATAAGCATTTCATTTTCCGCATATTTCTATAGATTGAAAAAAAATTAATGCTTTTTTCCTCTCTTATTGCCCCTAACAGTGAGGATGCTGACAAACTTCGCCTGCACACTCTTTCTGAAGCTGGTGATTTGGATTCACTTGATAAGATGGTTGATAGTTCAGATTCTGATACAGAAGATTATGATGATCACTCATCTAATGCTCCTTGATTTGATAGAGTACAGGTGCCAACTTCCAAGACTTCTGCGAAGAGAGCATTTCAGGGCTTTTCCAACAGTAGAACAATAGTAATGTCTGCAGCAGATGTGGATGAATGATTTTTTTTTATCATGTAGACTTCAAAAATTTTGACTGTTTCATATGTTTTTCTGTTGAAATCGAGTCTAGAAGTCATTATTACAGGAACCCTATGGACTTCAATTTTGGATTGAAACAACATTAATAGTTTACATGGAATTGAGTAAAAATGTGTGGATTTGTGGCCTGCTTAGGAGACAGAAAGGGTGAAGCAGACACTCATTTGTGCTTATGTGAGTAAATTTGTGTGAGGATTGTTGATTAGGGGAGTAAATGGTACTTTATATTCGACAAAAGATTAAATTCGACGTTATTTTACAGGACATGTTTCAGCAAACTGTGTTCATATTTCAAATCAGAGTATGTCTATAAGATTAAAAAATAAGTGTACATATTTGTTTATAATATTTTTAAGCTTACATGCTCAATGAATAAGTTAGAAGTTTTTGATTTTGTTACTTGTGAACTCTATAAGATTTTATGAGTATTTTTTTTAAAGATCAAAATTACTATATATTTTATTATTTTTTTAATAATTTTAATAATAAATATAGTAGTCGCTAAAATTTTATAAACTTTTTTTAGTTTATAAATACTTATCAGTTAATTTTCATTAACTACCCAAAACACGATTGATTGATTGTTAACGTCATAATTAGAATTGAATTAAAAGCTCTTCAAAAAAAAAAAAAAAAGAAAAAAAGAATTGAAATTAAAACCATCCACATTTTGTCACCTTTTGGCCCGTGTTGACAAGGGATGGTGCATAGAAACGGGAGTACATTATTGTTGCCTGTTACATCGTAGACGAAATTAGATATCCCAACCATGACCCAACCCGACAAGCAAAAGTGGCTTATTAGATGACGAGGGCGGATAGTTCAATGAAACATTTCCTTTCTGTAAATTATAATTGTAATTGAAACTTGGGTTCTTCAATTTTCGGCAAACATCGCTCAAACGCAAATGATGGAGCAATCCCTTTCTAATCCTTCAATCTCCATCCCCAGATCCTTTCATTTCTCTTCTTATCATTCCCATTCCTATTTCTATAACTACAAATGTACTTCTCCTTCACAAATTCGATGTTTATCTGTGGATTCATCCAATGCTGCAATTGAGATTCACAATTATTCCTCGGCTGCCAAGAAGAAGGGGCCCTACCCAGGCGGAATGATGGGTTCACACACTGGGAGAGATCCCAATGTGAAGAAGCCTGAGTGGTTGAGGCAGAGAGCTCCTCAAGGGGATAGGTTTCAAGAGGTCAAACACTCTCTCTCTCGCTTGAATCTCAACACTGTCTGCGAGGAAGCTCAATGCCCCAACATTGGTGACTGTTGGAATGGGGGCGGCGACGGTATTGCAACCGCTACTATCATGCTTCTCGGGGATACATGTACTCGTGGTTGCAGATTTTGTGCCGTTAAAACCAGCAGAAATCCTGCACCCCCTGATCCTACGGAGCCTCTAAACACTGCTCAGGCCATTGCAAGCTGGGGGTACTTCAAACTCTTCGATATCCTTTTCTTTTACGAAATCAACTTCTATGCAGTAATAAGATGCTTTTGCCTGCTCAATTTCTATCACCATCTTGTTTTATAATCGGAACTACCATGAAGCTTCCTTTTCCTAAATCCTCATCTTTAATTGCTTCAACCCAATTTAAATCATTCCATTAGATTCTTGCTATACAGCCCATTATTACTTATCAATTGCCAGTGTTTTCCTGAAACAAGGTCATATAATTGTTGTTTTATAGATGGTTGTACCATTGGAAATCCTTCGATTGCATCGTCTTGAATTATCATTTCCGAAATCCTCATCTTTAATTGCTTCAACCCAATTTAAAATCATTCCATTAGATTCTTGCTATACAGCCCATTATTACCTATCAATTGCCAGTGTTTTCCTGAAACAAGGTCATATAATTATCATTTTATAGATGGTTGTACCATTGGAAATCCTTCGATTGCATCCTCTCGAATTGGTTGTTAGGTGGAAATTTCCAATTGAAAACAATGTATCAGGCTCTTACAGTTATCGTGCTTCTCTTCTCTTTCTCACGAGACACGTGCACAGTAGTTTCCCTTTTTTCTTTCTCCCCCCTCCAAATTTGGTGATGGGATTGATATCAACCCTGACAATTTAGGAGATTCATCATTTTAGTTGAGTGATTCTCATCGTAGTGCCGTTCTTTTTAGATTGCATTTTTTTGTACCTCTAATCATCTCAAGTACATTTTTAAAATTACATCTGTGTTTTTCAATTTTTGTAGTGTGGACTATATTGTACTAACGAGTGTAGATAGAGATGATCTTCCTGACGGTGGAAGTGGACATTTTGCCCAGACTGTTCAGGCTATGAAGGTCTGTATTTCTGTCAGACTTTTTTTTGTTGAGTTACTATCTGGTTCTCGTGCTGTGGTGCTTTTGCAGAACAGATTTGAACATAAATTACAGATTTGAACTCACTTGCAGAAACTAAAGCCTAAGATCATGATAGAGTGCTTAACCTCTGATTTTCGTGGTGACTTAAAGGCTGTAGAAACTTTGGTACATTCGGGTTTAGATGTTTTTGCCCACAACATTGAGACTGTGAAACGGCTGCAACGAATTGTTAGGGACCCTCGAGCTGGGTGAGTGGCATGTTGATGGTTGGAAACTTGGAACATGGTTAAAAAATCACTTTTTTTAGGTTATGTCAACTGCTTGTTATTTTGAGATGTTTACAGTTATCAGCTAGCGTTTGAATTTTGAAGTTGGAAGTTACCTGAAACTTAGTTGAATGATGACAGAAACATTGATGGTTGATTTGTAGTATTTCAACTGCAAGTAATCTAGGTTCTTCAAAAGTTAGGTCAAATTGAACTGGAACTCATCCTTTCGTATTCCTTTTTTTTTTTTTTAAGTGAACTGACATCCAGTTGAGTTCATGAATTGATCTATACGTGTAGGGGCAGAGCTAGAAAATTATTTTTGAGGGGGCTAACATTATTGATTCAATATATTGTTTAATTACACTTATTCTCTGTATATTTCTTATTCACTGTATATTTTGAAGGGATAATATTGTATATTAAAAAATACCATAATAGAGTGTAATTAAATTATAATTTTTTTCAAGGGTGCTAACACTTTAGAAAATTTTTGAATATATAATGAAAAATAAATAATCCAATACTTTACACTACTTACATCTTAATAAAATAATATAATTATTTTTCTGGGGATACCAATAGTTAAAATAAAATAATTTTGCCTAAAATAAATTAATTTTTTCTCTAAATATATATATGTATACAGGAAAATTTAAAAGAGTTGGGGGGGCCAAGGCTCCTCCAGTCCCCCCTCCCTCCGCCCCTGTATACGTGACATTACATATGATGTAGAAAGTAGAAACACACTATATTCATAATGAGGACATATTTCAATTAGACAAAAAAACTACCTATTGCTGTTATATTTAAGGATATCATATTTCAATTGCATGAATGAATTATTCTCAAGAAATTTGCTTATAGATGCTAATTTTGATCCTAATTTGTAGTTTCATAATGCAGGTATGAACAAAGTTTATCAGTTTTGAAACATGCTAAGCTCCGTAAGGAGGGAATGATAACAAAATCTTCTATAATGCTGGGTCTTGGGGAAACTGATGATGAGTTGAAGGAAGCTATGGCTGATTTAAGGGCAATAGATGTTGATATTTTGACACTTGGACAATATTTACAGGTACCTTACATGTGAATTTGTTCTCATAGTTTTAGCTTGGATGCCTCATCTGCAACATTGTGAGGCTTTGGATAATCATATGGCTTCAAGCGTGCAGAATTAGTTCTCTAGTTTGGCAGATCTTAGTCTGACTACATTTATGAAGTTGGACATATTCTGGTGCAGTTTTGGAATACTGATTTTGATTTTGAATTTTTTTATAAACAATGGTTTGAGCTTACTGATTAACTGCTCAGGCATTCATTAGTTTATTTTGTTATATGATGTTACTGGAATGAATCTACTCTGAACATTATTAATTCAAGAATGTTTATGTACTGCAGCCAAGTCCCTTACACTTGACTGTTAAAGATTATGTTACACCAGAGAAATTTTCATTCTGGAAGGAATATGGAGAGTCTATTGGATTCCGATTTGTAGCCAGTGGGCCTCTGGTAAGCTCTTTATAGAAGTTCAGATGATTTTTTTTTTCTTATTCTCATCTGAATGAACATATAGGAAGGCATGCAAACTTATAAGAGTCGAAATCTATAAGCAATTTAGTGCCTGAACTGAGTTTGACTCTGCTACTATAAGATAAGAAAGAAATTGAATACTGCAATCCTTTAAGCTGATGTGTTTTAGCTGAAGCTGAGCTTGGGTCTATTAAACTGTTTAATCTTTAGAAAAAATAATTTTTTTTTTTTTTTTTTTTTTAAAGGTTCGGTCCTCTTATAGGGCGGGGGAGCTGTTTGTGAAGACAATGGTGAGAGAAAGGACCAATGCCGCCGCTGCGGAATCCTAGTCGTGTTTTATAATTGGTTGTGGGCTTGGGTTTTCCAACCAGATGGCTTCAAATACGGGATGTTGTATTTTCATATCTAAATTGGCTGGCGTAACATTTTTTGTGCTTATTAAAGTTTTTGAGCGATGTTGAGCATTTACCAAAGTTTGAAATGAAGGCTTTATTCTCGTTATTAGGATGTAAGCTATTTCTTTGAACGCATATCGAGTAAAATGCAGAAAGAGATTGCTACTTTGCAGGTTTGAATGGCAACATTGCAATGGGGAAAGTAACTCCCACTATCTCATAAATAAAAGAGTAGGAACCACAAAGCCAATCTGGTCTTGTTTCTTGAAATGAACCTGCTGATGTGTGGATTTTGGATGGTTACGAAACAGGGAGGCACGAAGCAGTGTTAGGAAATAGGAAGTGTGTAATATTGGATATTCCAAAATGGACACTTGCCGGTTACTGTAGTGGGCTTGGTATTGGCAATTGGGTTACTCAATATCTATGCCTTCACCGCACGGCAAGACAATAGCAGTCATGGTGGTGGTTTGATTAATTAAATTAAACACAATAATTAAATTATTAAAAAAAAAAAAAAACTCAATTCCAGACATGGAGAACACTCACGTTAATGGGAATGGGTTCATCCTCGCGTGGTAACATTTGGATCCATACTTTTTAAGACTTTTGCAAGCAGGCCTATCCAAAATCCTTTCCAGCTCTCTCTCTCTCTCTCTCTCTCTCTCTCTCTCTCACTCACTCGCGTCTTTCTTTGTGTGTGTGCGTGCGTGTGCCAACTCCCCAAAGCAAAGATTAAGATACAAATAAGCAGCACTTTTCTCTGTACGTGTATCTCTAAAATAAAGTAAAACCCAATACTCCTATACATAACTTTCGGTGTTGAGTGCTTTTTGGGGATTTCTTGTTCTTCTGGTTTCCTCCTCCTCCTCCTCCTCCTCCGTACGCATTCTTATTCTTGTTATTATTTGTTAGAAAGGAAGGAATCCCATTTCCTCTCTCTCTCTCTCTCTCTCTAGGTAATGCTTTCTGGTAAGAAATCTTGATAGCCATTTTGTCTCATTATTGTACACTTTTTCTTTATTGTACACTTTTTCTTGGCTTTCCAATCTATGGGCTTTTCTTTTCTTCTTTATTTATTTTTTCTTCCTCTTTTTTTCTGGGTATAGATTTTGTTTTATCACTGTAATCCATGGCAACCATTTATTTTTGTTTTACTTTAGAACTCTCTTTTGTGTGATTGAATTTGCCTTTCTTTTAAATGATACGATTACTAGTATTTCAATTACTTGATTGAATTTGCCTTTCTTTTAAATGATACGATTACTAGTATTTCAATTACTGTCAGGAAAACCGGTTAATTATTGGGTTATCTTTTTTCGATTACTACGGTTTGCTTTGAGTCAACTTAATCTTCAGCAGCAGATTTTGATTGGGGAGAAATTTTTATCAGTGGCCTTAGCTTATTTTTAATCTGAAAAGATTGAACCGCATTGTTGTTGGTATGAGCTTGTAACTTAATTTTCATGCTCCTTTTTCTCAAATAAGCCCTCATTTTGTTGACACACACCGTGTTCTGCAGCAGCTGCCTCTCTGCTTTTATTTTTAAGTTCTTCTAGAAATGTTGCCTCCAATTGTTGTTGGTGCAGATATCTTGTCTTCGAAGCTTTAGTTTTTATATGGTCATGTTGGTAGTTTTTTCTTGACGACATGTTCATTGATCAATTAAAGGCCTTTTCATTTTTCATATTTACTACTCAGATTCTGCTTTATTTCTACCTTAGAAAATCTTTCCTTCTGGTTGTCTTGTGCATGGATACTTATATCTTCTATTATTATTTTGTTTCGGATGCTTATAAGATTTAAAAAAAAAAAAAATCTTTTTCTTCTCACACTTGGTTCCCATTTCCTTTATAGAGTATATATGGGCTGATTTCGACTTTTCATGGGAGTTGTGGAGGATAATGAACCACCCTTTAAGCGTGTGAAGGTGCCCATAGGAGAATCAAAAAACTTCTTGGAGCATTCTTCTGTTACAGAACCTGTAGCTTGCTCATTGGGAGACTTGATGGTTCGGCCTTTAAGCTCCCAAGGGGATGGAGAAACAGTTGGTTCACGAGGAGTCATTAAAAGATTGGAATTTGTCAAAATCATAACTAGGACATTATACTCACTTGGTTATGACAAGAGTGGGGCCCTTTTGGAGGAAGAATCGGGAATACCCTTGCACTCATCGGTGGTTGGCTTGTTTATGAAGCAAGTGATTGATGAACAATGGGATGAAAGTGTGGCCACATTACATAAAATTGGTATTTTGGATGAAACGGCTGTGAAATTGGCATCTTTCATTCTATGGGAGCAGAAGTTCCTCAAACTTCTAAAAATGGATAATGTTGTTGCTGCACTTGATACTCTAAGGAATGAGATTGTGCCTCTTCATATTAATTTGAACCGTGTACATGAGCTTGCCACGTGCATTATCTCTCCTTCACGGTGTTTAATTTTTGGTCAGGATACCAAGGATGCAAATTCAAGGGCGATGATTCTAGAAAAACTACAGAAGCTGTTACCTCCTACGGTCATGATTCCTGAGAAAAGGTTAGAACATCTTGTCGAGAAGGCTCTTGATGTGCAACGCGATTCTTGTGTGTTCCACAATACCTTGGATAGTGATCTGTCATTGTACTCAGATCATCAATGCGGAAGAAACCAGATTCCTTCTCAAACAATGCAGGTGAGCTGTCTTCAGGGTTTATGGTCTTTTTCTTTTAATGTCTCACATGTTATTTTTCTGTTTCCCTTCTCACTTGAGGCTTATAGACTGAATTGAAGCCATAATTTTGTTTCTGGATATTAAAAAAAAAAAACCTAGTATTTAGTTTTTCAAGGAGGGATAGCAAGTTTCGTCATAAATTGAATATCAAATGTCCCGTTTGCATTATCTAAATTTAATGGATTCATGGGGAGGAGAGTGGAAAAGAGCAGGAGGGGTGGCATGCTTAATTTTATCTTGCATTGAAGGTGTTAAACCTGTGGCAGAGGGCGGGGATGCAAAAGTAGAGAATGGGATAGACCTTTCTATTGGAATCTTGCTGGGGCCCTATTGCGTACAAGGGCATTCCAAGATTGAAATTGGTGTCTGTTCTATTCTTATTGGTCTTCTGTATTCAGTAAGAGGTTATGGAGGAGGAAAATACATGCTTGACTTTGAAAAAAGCTGGAATTTGATATGAGCAGGTTGAAAGACTGTATGGGTACAAAAGTTCCAATGTATTTGAAATGCTAAGGTGACAAACTTTTTTTTTTTTTTAATTTTGATTACAGCATGCAGCTCTAGGAAAGGTTTTAAATTTGGCAATATCTTTACATTGGGAATGGCAATATATTATTATAGGAGACAATTGAGCGTCTACTACTTCATTTTGTTAGAGTGAGGGAAGTATGGGTACTAACTTTTTCGTTACTGGGAGTGCCATAGGTGATTCCAAAGTTTGTTGCTTCCTTACCAGTACAAGGAAGTTCTATAAAGTGACAAAGTCAAGTTTTGCCATTAAGCCTAAAGTGGTGCATTTGGAGAGAATGAAATAGTAAACTATATGAGGGTGTTGAACTAGAGTTTATAGTTTAGATGTTCTGTTCAAGAGATTTTTGTAGGATTGGAGGGCTGTGTCTATTATTTCCTTCCCGGCCACCATCAATATGTTGTAATAGTCAGTGTTGAGTCTGTTGATGTAGTGTCACTGCCATTAGTCAAATCTTGTGTGCTGTACTGGATTTGTGCTTTTTATAATCTAAGTTACCATGTTATATGACATACTACCATGAATTGGCTGCACATTTGTTTCTATGAATTCGTCTTATCAGTTATTTTACAGTTGTCATTGTGTAAATTTTCTGTTTATTCTAATGATCAGATTCTTGAAGCACACAATGATGAAGTTTGGTTTTTGCAATTTTCACATAATGGCAAATATTTGGCCTCATCATCCAAGGATCAGTCTGCAGTCATATGGGAGGTTAGTGTTTCTTTATTACTCTTGGCTTATGATCATAGCTAGATTAATCTTTTATTTGTTGGTCTGAGGTTCTTTCACCTCAATCTAGCAGCAGTCATGCGTGGATTCTTGGTTTTATGAATATTGTTTATGATGATGATATATATACAACATCAAGAGATTTCATTATTTCTTATAAAAAAGAGTTTAAATGCAAATAAGAGTTAAAGATGTTTGATTAGATTTTTTTTGTATTTTATGAAGAGAAAAACTGAAAACTTGGGGAGAGCTAGCTCAAAAGGATTAACTATCAATTTTGACTGAAACCATTATCTTTATGTTATCTATAGTACAAGGTACAATAAATATATCAAATACTAGTTGGTTTGACATATTTCTAGTAGTTCTCTCCCTTCCCTTGGACCTATCATTTATGTTGATACTTTTCGAATTAATTTTTTCTTCTGTAACTTTGCGAATCTGCAGTAATTTTGTAGATTAATTGCTTTGCTAAATATTGGCTAGATCAAACTGGGCAAAAGGCCAAAAGGGTATTCGTGTCAAAGTTTATAAATTCTTCCAAAGTCATTGAACATGATCTTGACTCAAGTAAGTTTGGGCATCATGGTCTTGCAGTATGCCTACAATGATTCTACCTGTTAGTTAGAAATTTATTATTGTAATATTTGTATTAATATAGCTCCTTGTTTACATTGAATTTTAAGGGATGTATCAGAATATCAGATGACGATATGAGAACAAGGGAAAATTGGCTACAATTTCAGTCAACTGGCTATAATTTTTATCAATTTCTATAATCCAGCTAAATTTGATAAAATTAAAGGATTGCTATAAATTGAAATTAGATGAAAAGTTTGGACTTTTTCTTGGTCACTTGGTCTTCAGTTTAATGTTAGTTTGAAACTTGTTCTGCTATTATCAACAGTTAGCATTATGTGAAGGGCATAATGTTATTAGCATCAAGGATGGACATAAAGCAAGAATTTTGGAACAGGAGATGAAACAAAAAAGAGGAATGGCATAATAATAAGATCTCAATTTCAAAACAAAAAAGGGTAGGCAGTAAGCCAAATAGATACCCTTATTGAATATCGAAAGTTAGATTGTATGGAACTATGGGATTTTATTATAACACAAGGGGATAATGTCAATGTTCTTGTGATGCCATGAAGCAATGGGTTTCCAGATGCTCTGGGCTTTAATATTTAGCTGTCTTACGTTATTGGCCAGAGATTGTCATGATGTTTTGGTCACAGTAACCATTTTTTTCTTTTCTCTTCATTGCTTGTGTGCTTTTCTTGATGATCTTTTGTAATAACTGGATGTTTTAGGATATAAATAATGGTTTTGAAGACAAATGTTTCATACTTTCTTTTGAATTTTTATGTTAGGGCTAGTGATTCAGAAAAAATAAAAACTTTGGTTCAAGCATCAGTTATGACCAATTCTTTCTTTTCCAATATCAATTATATACACGTATTTCATGAATTCATCATTGCTATCAATTAGGGCCATCTAGAGAAGGCATGTATTGGAACACCTCAAGTGTTGATGTATGTTGTTTGTGCATAAATTATGAAAAAGTGAGTGGTATTAAGTTGTTAACACTGGAAAGTGAAATAAACATTTTTTTCCCTTTTTTCCTTTGGATACACCAGACACCTCCTCTAGATTGGTCATAATTGAGACTAATGTTAAAGTAGGCAAAAATAATTAGTACACAAAAAAAAAAAAAATTGATACGGACCAAAGTTTTGGATTTTTTGGGACATTATCCCTTTATTCTAATATCACTAGCTACAGTTATGAGTAGAGCTAATTTAGCTCTCTTTTTAATTAGCATGTTTAATTATTGTAGGTTAAAGAGGATGGTCAAGTGTCATTGAAGCATATATTAAAGGGTCATCAGAAACCAGTGTCGACTGTTTCATGGAGCCCTGATGACAACCAACTCCTTACCTGTGGACAGGAAGAGGTTATCAGACGCTGGGATGCCAGTTCCGGAGAATGCATCCATGTTTATGAAAAAGCCGGTGTTGGTTTGGTTTCCTGTGGATGGTTTCCTGATGGCATGGGGATATTTTCTGGAATGAATGACAAGAGCATCTGCTTGTGGGATTTGGATGGAAAGGAGCTAGAATGTTGGAAAGGGCAGAGGGCAGTCAGGATATCAGACACAGCCATAACTGATGATGGAAAGAGGATCATAAGCATATGCAGAGATACTGCCATACTGTTGCTTGACAGGGAAGTGAAATTTGAGAGGCTGATTGAAGAGGAGGAGATTATTACTTCATTCTCGCTATCAAAAGACAATAAATTCCTTCTGGTTAATCTTATAAACCAAGAAATCCATCTGTGGAGCATCGAAGGCAATCCCAAGATTATTTCCAAGTATAAAGGTCACACACGCACACGATTTGTTATCAGATCTTGCTTTGGTGGATTTGAGCAAGCATTTATTGCAAGTGGGAGTGAGGATTCTCAGGTACTGTCCTTCTTTTTTTATTTTTGATTACAGCTGCTGAATTCAATAACAATGAGGAAGTTGTCTGCTTCTGATAAATGATACCATGGCAGAATATGTTTTTACAGTTTTCCTGAACTAGTTTTACCTGTGCGTTGATGTTATTTCATTTTGACCTTATGAAGGTATTACCCAAATATTATGTTTTGTGTGTGTTGTGCATTGAATGCCAGATGCCCAGTTCATAAATATGCTTTTCTTAAATGGATTAATATGCTTTTTTATCTTTTAAGATGACTTTGGATTGACAATCAAGGTGTTAAATTTCTTGTTGCAGGTATATATATGGCATAGAGGCTCTGGAGAACTCCTATTGGCGCTGCCTGGGCATTCTGGGGCTGTAAACTCTGTGAGCTGGAATCCAGCAAATCTTCACATGTTGGCTTCAGGTAGTGATGACCGTACAATTCGAATATGGGGTTTAAATCACTACAACCTAAAGCAAAGAGCCCAGAGCAATGGCATTGTTCAGCCATGCAATGGGAGAAGCTGAAACATTTTTTAAACTGTTACAGAGTGCCTCACAAGTTACCAAGATACAGATGTTGTTCAAGTTTATTGACATTTGTATAATGCCTTGGATCATTTACTTCTCTTCATGGCATCTGATTGCTGGTAAAATTGCATGATTGTGAACCTGCTATCTGCCAACAGAATACAAATTTAATCAACATTGTTCTTTCATTTCTTTATTATTCACTTTGCTGCGGAAATCCCATGCTTTTCCTTGGACCAGCGATACTTATTCACTTGGTTGTCTTTGCAAGGGAAAACCATGACTAGACTGTTGCATTAGGTGACCTTGTTCATCATCATGTGAACTTTCTATGGGGATAGATAGAAGTTCAAATATTGCATCATTTGAAATTCACACGTATCTAAATATAGATAAGAGTCATTGTAAAATTGAAATATTCAATCCTTAAAACTGGATATTCAGTGGTCAGATTACAAGTACTCCGAATGTTGAAGATCATGACAAAAAAATAAATGGAAAGAATAAGCTAGCAAATTGGAGTTGGCACATAGAGCTTGCAGGCATGAGGATCCACATCTGCGATTAATACCTCTTGAAATGGCGCAGTGAGTGTATGAAGCACATAAATAGAAAGAGCAAGAGATGTAGGGGGAGGGGGGAGATCTACTAAATATTTTGAGTTTAGAAAGAAGGTTAAATGACCCACCTCCCACACATTTCTTGCTTCAGCGTTATTTTTGTCTCCACTTACCATTGGTATGGAAGGCAGCCTAACCCCACTTATGTTGAACTGCTTTTTTCAGTTAAAGCTTTGTGGTGGCTTCTTGTTGGTAATTGGGCTTTTTGTTAGAGCTTGTAAGTTTCTGCTAGAGATTAATCAAATAATTATTGCTTTCCAAGCTAGTTAAGCTAGTAAACATAGGAAATACCCTTGGTAAGCCATCTCTCTCTCATTCTCCTTTTCCCTCAATTTCTCGCACTTTCCTGGTAGCCAAATGCTCGAGTTAGACAGTTCCTAACTCAACTCAACTCAACTCAACTAAGCCTTTATCCCAAAAATTTGGGATCGGCTATATGGATTCGCTTTTTCCACTCTGAACGATTTTGGGTTAAATCCTCAGAAATGTGTAATGCTTCTAAGTCATGCTGTACTACTCTCCTCCAAGTCAATTTAGGTCTACCCCTTTTTTTCTTTCTATCCTCTAGCCTAATGTGCTCTACTTGTCTAACTGGAGCCTCCGTATGTCTACACTTCACATGACCAAACCACCTCAATCTCCCTTCTCTCAACTTATCTTCAATTGGCACCACTCCTACCTTTTCTCTAATACTTTCATTACGTGTTCCAAGAGAGGTCTTATGGAATGCGTTAGAACAAAAGAGGGTATCTATTAGGTACATACAAGTATTGAAAGATATGTATGAAGGAGCAACTACTATTGTGCGCACAGTGGGAGGGGACACAAGAGATTTTCCGATCTCAATTGGATTACACCAAGGATCAGCCATAAGCCCTTACCTTTTTACATTAGTTTTAGATGAACTGACGAAACATATACAAGAGAGTATTCCTTGGTGCATGATGTTTGCGGATGATATTGTTCTGATAGATGAGACACGAGAAGGAGTCAATAGGAAGCTAGAACTTTGAAGAAGTACTCTAGAGTCAAAGGGTTTTAAGTTAAGTAGAACGAAGACAGAATACATGCATTGCAAGTTCAGTGAAGGCCAAACTGGTGATAAGGAAGGAGTTAGTTTGAATGGAGTGGCACTGTCCCAAAGTAATCACTTTAAATATCTAGGCTCAGTCCTTCAAGTAGATGGAGGATGTGAGGAGGATGTTAGTCATAGGATTAAAGCCGGATGGTTGAAGTGGAGACGTGCCACGGGAGTTTTATGTGATCGTAAGATTTCCAATAAATTAAAAGGAAAATTTTACCATACAGCCATACGACCGGCTATGCTATATGGTAGTGAGTGTTGAGCACTGAAAGAGTCGTATGCATCTAAGATAAGAGTTGCAGAGATGAGAATGTTAAGGTGTTTTTTTTTTTTTTTTTCTCAGAATATGAGAACTATTATTTTTGTCAGTTCCTAACACTTTACTAAATTATGGAGCAAGTCTCGCGATTCATGCTAAGCTCACTCTATTCTATTCCATCCACCGGCATATCACGTCTCTCAGAAAAATAAAGCCTCCTGAATAACCTCGGGACAGCCAAAAACATTGGACGTGCAATCGCTTCCCCTAATGTTAACTTGTAACGAAGCTTGCATTTTGCTATTCCTATTCCAATGACAAGCAACACAGATCCCAACCCATTCTAAGTTGGAAAAGAAAATTAGATCCTTGAAATAAAGAGTTCTGTCAACCAATAATCATCATTGACGATGGAATTCACAAAAGACCAAAAAGCCAATCATATCAAAATTATAGTTTTAGAAGGGTATTGCCTATGGAGACTTTACTCCGGCAAGCATGTAAAGAAACACATTGCCAGGCAAAAATTTTACAAGACTGCAAAAGACTTGAGAACCTCCCGCAACAAAGCATGTGAGGCCTGTTTGGACTTTGGACAGCCAACCATTCAACAGACACAACGAGGTGAACTGAGATGAAGATTTCAGAGTGCTTTCATAAGATTAAAGGTCCAAGGAATTCACTCCACATTTTTGCTCACAGCTCCTCCATGTGGAGTGCACAAGAGAGATCCCAATATTTCCTTCAAGTATTCTAGATATGATCCTCCTGTGCTCTACTTACCTCCTTCAGATTGAAGGTCAATGTATACAAGGACCTCGCCAGCAATTCTTTAAATCATGGGGCAAGATGATCAGTCTCTCTCAATTGCATGTTATTCACAAAGCCTCCCTAAGACTGAATGTTCTAGCTATGTCCCTGGCATTGTCATAATCATTCAGCTCAACCAGCATCTTCTTCAATCTACGGGCCAGTCCATTGGTCTCAGTTTCAGTCACACCTGATGCATACTTTTTCTCCAATGTCCTTCCCAATGACCTTACATGATCCACCAAAGGTCGCAACTTATGGCTGCAAGGTTATATTTGGAAGTAGGATGAGGCCAATTTAGTATGAAGTTGACTGTGTAATTCCAAGAAGCAAGAAATGTAGTTGAGGGAATTTTCAATGACAAAAAAAATCAAAGGATACTATCAATACCTGTGGTCCCCAGTAACACTTGGACCAGCCCACACACCAGATATAGAAGCAATGATTCTTTCGGTTCTTGTAACAGCATCATGAACATTAGATGCAATACTTCGAACATGAGGTAGAACCTTCCCACACAAAAGCTCATCAAGAGCAAGCTTCTCCAGAATTGGCAATGCCAGGATATCTTTCCATAAGCAGATATTTTTCATCAAACGAACTGACATCCCAAACCGATATGCAGCTACTCGTGCAGCATTTGGCACAGCCTTAAGTACAAGCGGGCTCCATGTTGGGACCTATGGCATGGAGATGAGTGGAACAATACGACATTAAGAGGAATAATAATTGTCCATCAAAACTTAACTTTTTTATATAAAATATGAGGGAGAAAAAAAAAATTCATACAAGCATGTGCAAATACGTGCATGTGTGTGTGAGAAAGGGAGGAAGGGAAAAGTAGCAGATGATTTTTTAAGTCCAAAACATATACCATAATGTTAGCAACAGCATCAGCTAGACGTGCGTGGATTGCAACCAATAGCTCTGCTAGAGCCTCACTTGAAGCTGGAACATAATTTGTTACCAAGCTTGTGGCATAAACAGCATTTTTTGTTTCTTGGGTACTGAGCCTGTCCCAACAGTGGGCAATTTCATGATGCAAAATAGGAATTGCAACCTTTTCTACTAGTTCTGGAACAAGATTGCTATCAGCATCATCAGGACTTAGATCACTTCCATCTTCTGGCAAACCATAATTAAACAGCAGGGAATGCCTGAACAGAAGAAGAAATAGTGTAAAAATATATATATATATATATATATATATATATATATATACATATTCCAATGTGTTTGGAGCATTAGTATGTGCAAGATATCAAATTTCTGAGAAAGAATGCATGAAAATTTCAAATTATTCTAACTACAAAAGTACAAACTGCTCATCAGAAGAACTAGGGCCAAAACATAATAAAAGATCGCAAAGTTCAAAACTCGCAAAAAAGTACCATTTCATATCAAAAAAATCAGCATCCTCGTGGAGAGGATCCCATTTTAGAAGTTCTAGTCTCACGTAGGGAGAGAAGATGGCAGGTGCGCTTAGTGACATGTATGCATCTCGATAGCTTGTTGAATATTCTCTTTTCCACCTTTCAAACCTTTCTTTAACAACTGACAGTTGAGAATATTCTTCAGAAGCATCACCAAATACTTGATCTGCAGTCTGAAGCAACAAATCACGGTTTGACTGGTAAGCTGCACTTTCACTGTCACTCTCATCTGTGCTTGATTCTCCCTCTATTTTCTGATCAGAACCATCTACCTCCATGGAAGACAATCTCTTTGACTCAAATCGAGCTTTCCTACGGTGACGGGCCTCAGCCCTCCTCTTCATATCCATACGTTTCTGTTGGTTGATGTCTCTACCAAATTCATCCAACTTCACAGGAAGATTAGCTTGTTCTTTCATGGTAGCTGATGCAGCTTGGGCTGCACTTGTAGCAGCAGCAATAAATGATGCACTACTGCCCCGTTCACTGAAAACCAACATCGCTGCCTTTACAGCGGCTTCCACCTCCATCATTTCATCGTCATTATCAGCAGTTCTTCTTTCTACAATTGCAGAAGCACGCTGTTCATGAAGCTTCTGCATCTGTTCTTCCAATTCCTCAATGTAAGGAGCTTTATGCTGAAAAGTATAAAATTACAGCAAACTGAGTACATTAACATCCAGATGCAGATAAATTAAATAAACAACTTTTTTGATGAAGTGCATAGTAGATACAGCTCCAACTTCCAATGTCTTTATATTCTACACACTTCAATCCACTGTGGTTAAAAGCATGAAATGCACACGGACTGAGGCTTCCGATATAGGTGTCCAACATGGATATGTTAAGCTAACATAAGGAATCAATAACAGAGGCCTTGAGAAAGAGAGAGAGTTTTAGGGGGCAAAAGGTGCAATGAACCAATTATAGGCGCAAAGCCTTTTATCAAGTGCGCAACACATGGTAATTAATGTTTTTAATATGTCAATATTTGTGTTAGTAATAAAAATGATAAAAAATTTTAATATAATATTCTTATGTAATGTTATTAGCATTCTCATATAAAATTAATCTGTAATATTTATATTCTATATGTAAATATTAGTTGACAAAACATTATAAAGAATAAGATTAAAATGCGGCACCTTAAAATTTAAAAAGCCAACTAAAAAAATTTTATAATTTATTAAATCATATAGCCAACCCCAACTAGTTTAGGATTAAGGGTTAGTTGTAGTTGTCACTGCTGTTGTTATTGTTATTATGGTATACCAATGACCTTAACCCCAACTAGTTTGGGACTAAGACTTGGTTGTAGTTGTTATTGTCATTATGGTATTCCAATGACCTTAACCCTATACCAATGTTATTGTTGTCATTAACCCTAAACCTTGCCATTGTTACATTATGTATATATTTTGTGGGATATATTTTGACAACTGTCCCTGAATTCATCTAGTTGTAATATTACAGTACTTCAACTTAAAAATGTAACATAAAACCCCATCAACTTTTAAATTTTACACAGTAAAATCCCTCTAACCTCCAATTACTAATTTTTCAATTAGACGCTGACTTGAACAGTTCCAGCATAGAGCTTAGTCAGTATTCCTCTTTTTTCTCTCAAGCCATGTGTAAATTGAATCCTTCTTCTCTCTATAGACAAAATAATTTTTCATACATAAAAAGAACAATTTTATATTTTGTACAAGAGATGAGAGAGAAATGTTGACTAAGGGCCATGCAGGAGCTATTCACATTAGTTTCTAACTGAAACATCAACAATTGAAAGTCAGAAAGATTTTACTGTGCAAAATTTGAAAGTTTAAAGGATTTTGTGTTACATTTTAAAGTTAAAGGACCGTAGTATTACAACTACATAAGTTCAAGGACAGTTGTTGAAATTTATCCATATTTTGTGTCCTAATAGAAGTGGAGAAAAATGCAAAGAAGAGAAGTGGCAATATAAACCCATCTCATCTTGCTGAAAAAAGCCATCAATTTCAATTCAAGCATAGCAAAGATATATTATCAACTTGCTTACCATCTTTCCTTCAACACATAAATCATCCTGATAAACTTTTTCCTTTACTGACTAGTTTTATTTGCAAATATAAATTTATTTATCATTAGGATTACCACAATGACATGTTAAAAATTCAATGAATACTAATGCCCTTCTTAGTCCAGCAAATATTTTGCACATTCCTACTTCTATTTATATTATATAGACAGAGATACAATGCAGGACATAGAATTAGAACTCATACCTGCAGAAATTCACATATAACAGAAACAAAGTCACGAAGCTTTTGCATAAAGATGAACTTCTCACCAGCAGCAGATAGAGATCTTTCAAGAGCAGTAATATTCATCAATGAGGCAGATAAATTCTCATCAGTCTTTGTCAGTGACGAAACTGTTCTACTATGAGATTCCTGAGACAAAAATGTAGGGTTACATAAATACAAATGCAAACAAGTTAGATTGATATGATTTCAAACATCTAAATATGTTCTCACACTCAGATTGAGACCAATTTTCTGTAAAATGCATAGAATAAAACAGACATCAAAAAGTGCTTTGACTTGAATTGAAGGCTTTGCTCCAACAGCAAGTGAAACTAATCAAACCAGAACTTCAATAATGTTGGTGTGGAATCACATAACCCAATTCCCTAGATGAACCACATGTACGCCCAGCACCAATAATCTAGTATGGCTTCTTCACATGTAAGTTCCCCTATCTTGGTCTATCTTAGGAAAGAATTTGGAATTTAAATGCCTATATTCAATCAAATGATAACTTCTGCCCTTAGATATCCCCTCATTGATTCTTTCAACACTTCCTTGCTTGCAGCTTATTCTGTAATATCTAGAATACGTATCCCAAAGCATGATATTCAGGAAGAGAACTAGAAAATTTTGGTTTTCTACGTACTCCCCTCAACTTGCCTCCTTTATCTGCATTTTTTTTTTATTATTAACAAACTAATACATAAAAAGAAACATCTAATAACAAATCTAATCCACCCACTTATGACCAGAACAAGTATCCTTTATGACGGAAAAATGCATTTACTTATAAAGGCCAAATTTTGAAGCTTAAAAAGTTTGCCACTAATTGTAATCTTGCAGTTCCACTGTAGTTCATGAGTTTGAAATTTCAGTTCAAATTTTTCATAACAAATTGCCACAGTTACCACCATTAAATTTTAACTGTAATTTCAGTGCATTTAATTATCTATTTTGAGAGTGATTTTGCGGCACAAATCTTGTAATTAAAAATAATAAGCCTATAAATTATAATTTCAATTTTAAAGTGACTAGTACAAGATTAAAATTACAATACCTTAAGCCTCCTGATATTATCCTGCAAAGCTTTCGTAGCAATCTCAGCCTGTTGCGGTATGGACAAGGCATCTAAACCTTGAGATGCTACAGATGCCCCTCCAATGCTTGGAAAAGAACCATACATAACCGGTCTCTGCAGCTGCTGTTGTGGCTGCTGATTTTGCACCACAGAAGTAGTACCACTAGTGAAGACCCTGTTAGTACCAGACCCATCGTCCATTCTCTTCCCTAAACCCTTCCTGAATTGCTCTTCCTCCCACATCTTGTCCTCCTCATCCTCATCGTCGACACCACCAGTACCATCCTCCACAATAACTTGACTATTGGGATATCTAGCAGCAGTGATACCAATCATTGCTTTGATATGACCATTGTCATCACCGTCATTGTCAAAATCCTCAAACACACCGTGACTGCTGCTACTGGTCTCTTTCTTGCCAATCATGGCAATCCGCGTCCGAAACTCGGGCTCCTCATCGCTCAAGCCTTCTACCGCTCCATGGTTAGAACCTCCATCCAAGGATATATAATCGGGAGCAGCTGCCCTCGACTGCCTCATCCGCTCCCTTTTTGCCCTGATCTTCTTGATAGTCTCCTCGTCTGGAATCAACGAATAATCCTTCGACTTCCCCAACCCCAATGATGCCAATCGATTTTCCGCATCATTCCTGTTACTATCTTCTGGCTGTTGGTCTTCTTCCTCGGAGCCTAATTGTTGGGATTGTTTTAGGGTTTGCGAGACAGGGTCTTCCTGGGCGGGTTTGAGGAGGCCCTTGAGAATGATTTTGGGCTCAGAAGTAGATGAGGAAGGAGTCTTCAAAGCGGAAGACGTGGGTTTAGCGAGGGTGCGGGTGTTCTTTTGGAGCTCAAGAAGGGCTTCTTTGGTGTAAGTTCCTGCTTGGGGAAACACATTGGAGGCGGTAGACGATGGGGTAGGAGGTAGACGGTCCTTGGAGGCGGTGAGCTTGTGAGAAGAACTGGGTTTGGTGAGGCGCGAAGAAGGTTTCTGAGAAGCAGAAGATTTGGAGGAGGAGATGCGGGAAGATGGGGTATCGTCGTCTTCGTCGTCGGCAAAGCTGAGGAGCTTCTTGGGTTTGGAAGAAGAGGAAGAGGCAGAAGGTTTACGCGAGACAGCGGAAGAAGGGACGGAGCTGTGAATGTTGGTGCTAGTATCGTTGTTATCATCATAGTCATCGCCTCGGCGGCGGAAGTTTCTGGATTTGGTAGAGCTGCTCATGGTGCTTGTGCGCTCAAAGGAAACGAGTCTGTGCTTTTCTACCCGTTAGTATTTGAGAAAATAGCGTTATAGCTTGCAGTACCAGACTCTGACAACCAGTCGGTGGATTGTTGTTACTCAAATCCCTCCTCCATTCGAACTCTCCTCTGAATTTTTTGATACAGGTTTCAGGACCTTGACCTTGGAGGCTTTAAGAGTTGGACCTTCTTTCCTTGCCAAACTCTTCTTTCAGGCATTGCGCAATTGCCTGGCCCTTTTAGGCCTATTGTAAGCCCAATTGAATGAGACATTAAAATAAGAGTCAAAAAAATTAAGAAAATAAATCAACAGATTTTGTCATATGCAATTCTCTAGATTAATTGGGTTCACTTATTAAATAAATTTTAATATTACAATACTAGAATCAGAAAATTCGAGTCTAATTAAAATTAATTAAAAAAATAAAAAAGAGAAAAACATTGTAAATCGAACCATTTAACTTATAAATTTGCATTATATTTCCAACATTTAATATCTATGCTAATTTCTTATTCGTGATTTTATGTTTCAAATGTATTGATCTAATACGTTGTGGAGTCTTGCTCTTCATGTCCAAGTGAACGAGGCATTCTCCCTGGCACATCAAATGGTCGGAGGGGTTTGGATCTAACTCTATATGGTTGCAAACTTTGATTTCCTTCATAAGCCCTATATACCCTGTCTTGCCCTATTTAGTGTAATGAATATATGCCAGAATAGTACCAATTCATGTTGCATTTCTTTTTTGATTTGCTGTAATAATAATATAGACATTTATTATGAAGCAGTAAGGAAGAGACGAGGCAATCAAAATGTGATGAGGATGGCCTTTTCTCCCTAGCATTCCTGTTAGCCTCGTTGAGCCAATTGACTTTAGAGGGTCTTCCTCTCTCCTCTGAGCTCCTTCTCCTATCTTGGTGAGTGAGTAGTCCTTTACCATCATTGAGTGGAGTGTTTATAATCACTTTTGATTAGAAGTTACAGATCATACTTTATGGTGAAGGACCTTTAAAAATCTGTAGTGTTGGGTTTTTGTGGAGTTTGGCCATTGATGGGGCAGAAAGGAAGGCCTGTGCTTGTTTTTCAGAATAGCAACTGACAAGGGGTTAATAATGCTTATGGAGGTAGGACCTGGTGCTGCCTAGCGTCCTTTATGAACTATGGGTTTGCTTTTTCTCTTCCTGGTGATGGTCACTGTGATGAGCAACGTCAAAGGCTAGGCTTAGTGTTGGACTTATCGGCTTCTCAGGCGGCAGAGAGCCAGTGACTTTGGCTATTAGAGTGTCTCTGTTTGAGTTGGTTTTGAGTTTCTAGTTGTTTTCTCCTCTTTGCTTGGTTATGACTGGGACTTTGGCTCTTCCATCTCAGTGTTGTGGTGTGGTTGAATCGGTGAAAATGGATTTGGGGATATGGGTGCTTCTTTGCTTCGGCGGGTGGTACGATGTAGTGAGCCTTGGGAAGGAAGGTTCTAGTTCTTCCTCTAAGGAATTTGGAATTCTCCTTTCTAGAAAGCTGAGCTGTAAGATTTTGGAATTCTCCTTTGTTATGGTCTAAGTTAAATTTGAATTAGAGAATCCGATAAAATAGGAAGTTTAATAAAATTTAAATTATGAAGTTAAGAATTAAAATTTTAAAATGATTAAAATTTAATTATCTATATATATATAATTAGTTGGTTAGTCATTGTAGAGAGTTTACGAAGTTAAGAGATATATTGTGAGTTTTGTTTGAGTGATTTAAAGGGTGAGAAAGATAATGAGTGGTTGTATAATTATTTTTTCTTCGTAATAAAATTATTTGGTGTTAGAGAAAAAGTAAGAGTGGTGTCAATTAAAGATAAATTGAGTGAAGAGAGATTAAGGTGATTTGGTCATCTGAAGTGTAGACATACGGAGGTTCTAGTTAGACAAGTTGAGTATATTATGTTAAAGGATAGAAAGAAAAAAAAATAGATACACATAAATTAACTTGGAGAATAGTAGTACAATATGACATATAATCATTACACATTTCTGAGGTTTTAACTCAAAATAGTTTAGAGTGAAGAAAGCGAATTCATATAGTCTACCCTAAATTTATGGGATAAAAGTTTAGTTGAATTGAGTTGAGTTGAGTAGAATTATTTGGTAGAGTAAGTTTATATCGGATTACATTAAATTTTGTATTTTTTAATTTGTGTGGGTGTGAATTTTATAATAAATGGTATCAGAGCTATAGTTTAATATGTCAAAGATGACAAGTACACAATTTAAGGTGGAGTTGTCCAAGAAAATTAATTTTAGTATGTGGCAAAGCACTATGAAATATGTTATTGTACAACAAAGATTAAGGTGATCATGAAATATGATGATTGGGAGGAGTTTTAACAAAAGTCAGTAAATATGATTAGATTGACATTAGCCCTTGATGTAAAGTATAGTATATTGAAGAGACTTTACCATTTATTTTGTGAAAAAATTAGAAAGCCTGTACATGTCAAAGTCACTCACAAATCGTTTGTACTTGAAGAAATAATTATACAAATACAAAATAAATGAAGATACTAATGTGAAGGATCACCTTAATATTTTCAATAAATTAATTACCCAATTAGCTAATGTTAGTGTAAAGATTGGTAAAGAAGATAAAAGCCTTTTTCTTTTAATCTCTCTCCCACAATCTTATAAAAGTTTGGTAACAGCCCTAATAATTGGGAATGAGACTTTAAAGGTAGAGAAAGTTATTGCAGTTATCTTGAATGATGAGAAATTAATAAGACAGATAATAGCAATGAGGGTGGAGCTTTTATTACTGTTTCTAATCGTGGAGGAAACAATTCACATGAAAACAATTGGAGAATAAATAGTAGATTGAGCTCGAGACTACGAATAGACCTTAAAAACAGAGAATGTTACTAATGTCATGATAAAGGCCACATTCAATACTATTGTATGAAGATGAAGGAAGATCTTGCAGAATTCAAATAATTGAAGAAGAGATATGAAGGATCACAAATAATGTGAAAGATCACCTTAATATTTTCAATAAATTAATTAGCCAATTAGCTAGTGTTAGTGTAAGGGTTGGTAAAGAAGATAAAACCCTTTTTCTTTTAATCTCTCTCCCACAATCTTCTAAAAACTTGGTAACATCCCTAATAATTGGGAATGAGACTTTAAAGGTAGAGGAGTTTATTGCAGTTATCTTGAATGATGAGAAATTTAATAAGACAGATAACAACAATGAAAGTGGAGCTTTTGTTGCTGTTTCTAATCGTGGAGGAAACAATTCACATGAAAACAATTGGAGAAGAAATAGTAGATTGAGTTCAAGACTACGAGTAGACCTTAAAAACAGAGAATGTTACTAATGTCATGATAAAAGCCACATTCAATACTATTGTATGAAGGTGAAGGAAGATTTTGCATAATTCAAATAATTGAAGAAGAGATATGAAAAAAAAAAATGAAGAAGGAACCACTGCAATTGCTATTGATAATGGTGTTGATAGTGAATATTTGAATGTCGACGATGAAAGGAAAATGCAAAAGACCTATTTTCAAGATGAGTGATTAATGGATTTTACTTGCTCATTCCATATTTGCTAAAAGAATGTGTAGTTTGATGTGATTGAAGAAAAGAAATGAGAAAAAGTGAATCTAGCTAATGAGAACAAGTGAAACTAGCTAATGAGAATAAGATGGAGGTCGAAGATGTTAAAAAAGTGAAGATCAAGCTACATAGTGATCATATGAAATTATTCGATGAAGTGGGATATGTTCCTAAATTTAAAAAGAATTTAATTTTCTTAGGTAAGTTGGAATATTTGGGTTATGAGCGTTCAATTCATAGTTGAATCATGAGAGTTAGCTAATGTGCTATCGTAATCATATAGGGTGAGAAGATTGGTGTAAAAAATATCTATAAATTGGAAAGAAGCACGTTGATTAGAAGAATACACATTGAGGTAAGAGGTAATATCAATGATCAAAATGCAAGAAAGTACCCAAGAAAAAATTAATTTTTACAAAAGTGTTAAAGACTAGTTTCATTTGACTTGGAAGTAAAGATTGTTAAAGTTTAAATTAATTTAGAATTAGGAGATTAGATAAAATAGAAAATTTACTAGAATTTAAATCATTAAATTTAATAATTAGAATCTTAAAAAGATTAAGTTTTAATTGTGTTGGCCATTATATCATAGAGAGCTCATAGAGTAAGAGATGTGTGAATTTCGTGAGTTTTATTTTAGTAATTTAATAAGAAACATAATTAGAAATTATATAATTATTTTTATTTCATAACAAATTTATTTAATAATGTAGACTTACGATCAAATTATATTAAATATTTTTTAATTTGTATGAATATGATTTTCATAGCATTCTCCTAAATGCTGAACTTTAGGATAGTTTTGAACTTTAATCTGTATTTTGTTTCTCTGGTTTGGGCCTTACCGCACCTCTTGTGGCTCTCCAATTTAATGAAATGTTAATTTTCATAATGAAAAAAAGGAGACATATAAATTGGCTATTGGCTATAGTGTTTTTTTTTTCAAAGGCTATGGATGCTTGAGAGTGGTGGCGTAACAAGGAGAATGAGCAATGAAAGTTTTCCCGAATAATAAATTCGGGCCAAACAGTGCCTTTTAGACCCAAACGCATGCAAGTGAATTGGGTTCACAAGTCCAACCACTAGAATCGTGGCCTGTCCTTAATTCAGGCTGTAAGGCAAGGTTAAAGACGTGAAGGCCGAAACCCCAATGCTTATCTGCTCTACGTCTGGTGTGGTAGCAGTCAGAGAACGCAATTAAACAGACGACTGGTAGGATGGGAAGCGCACCGGCACAAATTCCGACTAGTTTTGGCCATGAACTGAGGGCGTGTCTTCGTTGCCGCCTCGTCAAAACCTACGATCAGGTTGATTTCCTCTTTTCCATTCTTCTAATTTCCTTCTCTATCTTCTACGCTTAGGCAAAATTACAGATAAGGAAATCATCTTTTTTATTTACTTTTTTGTTGTTAACAAGTGGATATGTTTCTGTTGCAGTTCAGAGAGTCCGGATGCGAGAATTGCCCCTTCTTTAAGATGGATGAAGATCATGAGCGTGTCGTAGATTGCACCACTCCTAACTTCAATGGGTATTTTCTTATTCTTCTTATTGGATTTTTTTTAAAATATATTTTTTCTGCCACTGTGGGGAATCATTGCGTCCAACTGCACTGCGCTTAGTGATAATCAAATGCGGGTCGTTGATATTCTTCAAAAACATTCAAATTCCAAGCTCAATGTGTCCTTTAATAGCAAATTGATTTTTAAATTTGGTAACTGCTTTTCTTCATCATTGAATACTTTGATTCTTCCTGCTATCTTCCTAGGATAATTTCTGTCATGGACCCAAGTAGAAGCTGGGCCGCTCGTTGGTTGAGAATCGGTATGAGTTCAACAGTTATATTGCTTACGCGTTTCTCGTGCCATCTTATTTCTTTTATTTCCCTTTTTTGGCTCTCTTTTTGAGATGCATCGAGCTAATTCTTGTTCATTTTTCTACCTTATTTCTTGCCCTTGTGAACTTCCTTGCATATGAACACGCTGTTGTTATTGCAGGCTCTATGCATTATGGTCTTAAATAGGGGGTGTATATGAGTTGAGATACTCAAAATCAGTTTGCAAAATATTCAAATTTGACTTGTTATTAATTGAAATGAGTCAAGCTCCAGGATTATCGTGCTTGAGTTGAGTGGCTTGTGGGTTCAATCCAGCACTTATATTTTTTGTATAATTTTATTATATTAAGTAATAATGTATGAGTTCAAGCTCACTTGAGTTTGTTGTAACTTTAATTCTACATTAATACATAAGTTCATTGAAATTTTTAATGGTGCTCAAGTCAAATCAAGCTTTGAGTGTTTCTTGTATCCCACTGAGTTGATTTCAAGTATGAAAAATTATATTTAATTGACATCACGTTTGTTTATAGTATTGCAATTTGAACATTTAGAATTTGAATATGGGTCTATGTGAGCAAAGGTTGTCTTTCATTTTATTTTATTCCCTTCTTTGGTCTAATAGTCCCATATACTTCACTTTTTATTGTGTGCCACAAGTTACAAGTATGAGGAATATTGGGGGCATTCTATTTATTATCTGTGACAGGGTGACCATTTTTCTGAATACATGCAAAAACAAAGATATGCACACAATACTTAAAACTTCTTAGGGCATAATTTGACACCAGCATCAAGGGCTGATACTTCAGCACTTGAATACTCTCTTCCCCATCTTGGAATGCTGTCATTTTGATGTGTTGGACCCGTGCACCTCTGTTGTGTCAGGCCATTAATCCTCTTTGCTCAGATTTTTTTTTTTAATCTTTGTCAGGACGATTTGTCCCTGGTTGTTACACTCTTGCTGTCTCAGAGGCACTGCCAGAGGACTTACAGGTTTGTATTCATATTTCATACAAAGTGCAAGTTATATAACTTAGTACTGAACAATTTTCCACTTAAACAATAGTTTTTTCATGTACTTGATTTAGGATAACCATTTACCACTTAATTAAGAGGATTAACCAAGTATTGACTTTTGCATGCTAAGCATATGTTCATTTGTCCATCCACATCAGCTTCCTGTGAACATATTCCTACTGATATAATGTTTTGCAGCAACCATAAGTATACATCTACACGATTTTATTGACCAGGACTTGTGTTTGAGAATAATTAGAATGGTGCATATCATTTCTAACTTATCAATTATTAGGGTTTTGGATCCCTAACAAGAGAAATTAGGAGAATAGAAGAAAGAAGAAGTAACTGAGAGAGAAGAAGTAAGAAAGAGGATCGGAAGAAAGAAGAATTAGGGAAAAAATTAGACAGAAAAAAGAAGAATATTATTTCTGAGATTTCAGTTATGCAATTACAAAGTAACTCGCCAGTTTTATGCACTTTAGCAGTTGTAACTGCTTATCTAATCAATTCCAGCCGTTTACTAATCAATTCCAGCCGTTTATTGACTTCTATAACTGCCATCAGCTACTCTTCTTCAGTTACAACAACTTTTTCCTTCTTTTTATTCTTAAACTTCTTTCTATAATATGTAACAATACCTCTCCCATTACCACATTCTTGTCCCCAAGAATATAAAAATTCAGCTAAGAGAGAAGCTTGATCTTCCAAAGTAGCATCTTTAGCAAGTAGATTAGCCCATTTAATGAGGCCTTGAAGCACATGCTGCTGGTCTCTTGTAATAACTCTTGTTTGTAAAACCTTCTTAGGAGCAACAATAACCCTTTCCTCTATCATTGTCAGTGTTATCAAGGCGAAAGGCGACACTAAGGCGATAGAGTACTCTATGGCCTTAGGCGAGAGGCGAGGCGAGGGCCTTTGTGAAGCAAGGCGCCATAACCTTAATTGTTTAAATTTTATATATATATATATACACTTTTAAATAGTTGATAAGTAAAAAAACATATTAAAAAGAAAAAAAATAATTATTTACACTATGTTTATATCTAAAATAAGAGAAATTGACAAGACAAAAGTAAAACTAATTAATCTAACAACTAATTAACAATAATAAGAAGTAAAAAGTAAACTAATTAACAACAAAGTAATAATGTCTATATAAATTACACAATTACCTATCAAGAATAAAAAGAAAATATTCAAATTAATAATAAATTAATAATACCCATATAAAATAAACATCTAATATTTAATTAACAAAAAAAAAACAAAATTAATCAAACTAAAACTAATTAATAAGAATAACAAGTAAAAGGTAAACTAATTAAATAACAAATTAACAATACCCATATAAATTAAATAATTAATTAACAATAATAAGAAGATAAAAAATTAAATTAACAATAAATTAATAATATCTATATAAAATAAATAATTAATTGACAAATAATGTTTAATTAACAAGGTAAAAAGTAAAACTAATCAAAATCAAATTAACAAGAATAACAAATAAAAATTAAACTAATTACCAACAAATCAACAATACCCATATTAATTAATCAACTAATTAAATAATAATACAAAGTAAAATAATCAATTTACCAATACTCATAAATTTTAAATAATTAATTAACAAGAATAAAAAATAAAATAATTAAATTAACAAATAAACAATTAATTAATAATAACTAATTAATAATAAGGAGAAGGAAAAAAAAAAAAAAAAAAGGGACTGCATCACAAAGAAGGAGAGGTGAGGGAAAAAAAAGAAAAAATAAAAATAAAAGGAAAGAAGAAGGAGAGGAGGGGAAAAAAAAAGAAAAAATAAAAAACATTACGCAGGAGGAAAGAAGAAAAGTGGAGAGGGAGAAAGTAAAAAAGAAAAAGACGTGGTGAGAGTGAGAGTGAGAGAGAGATCGATCTCTGAAAGAAAGAAGAAGAAGTTGTGACTCGTGAGAGAGAGAGATCGGAGCGAGGAAAGAAGAAGAAGAAGAAGAAGAAGAAGAAGAAGAAAAGAGAGAGGGCGTAGTGGCGTACCTGTCCTGACTCTCGAAAGGAAGAACCCTGATGATCTGATCTGTCCCTGTCATCGTGAAGTCGAGGAAGAGACGTGAGGTTGAGGCGTCTGCGATGCTCTGTTGTCTTCGTGAGGTTGAGGAAAAGCAGCTGTGCTGAGGGAGTGGTGTGGGTTTATTTTTTTTTTAATTAAAAAAAAAAAAAAACTTACCGTTGCTGTGAAGAGGCGTCGCCTCTCGCCTGCGTCGCCTCTCGCCCCTCCGGCCTGAGGCGTCGCCTCCCCAAAGTCCAGCGAGGCGTTCCAGTCGAGGCGACAGAGGTGCGCCTCGCATCGCCTGGCGCCTCGCCTGGGCGCCTCGCTCGCCTTTGATAACACTAATCATTGTTGGTAATTCCGTCAAAGGAGTTACTTTATCTCTTAGTTTCCTCTTTAAAAGAGAAACATGGAAGACGGTGTATAGAGGAACTAGGTGGCAACTGCAATCTGTAGGCCACTGAGCCAACCCTTTCCAACACTAGATATGGACCATAATACTTGGCAGCAAGCTTCAATGAAGTCCTAACGGCAATAGAAGATTGCCTGTAAGGCTGAATTTGCAAATAGACCCAATCTTCCACAGCAAACTCCCTTTCACTTCTCTTTTTATCGGCTTGATGCTTCATTCTATGTTGTGCCAATGACAAATTTTCCTTAAGAACAGAATTAATATGTTGCCGCTGTTCCAATATTCAGCTACAGCCCTGATAGTAGGCAACTCTGATGGAATTACCAGTAGAAATGGAGAAGAATACCCATAAAGAGCTTCAAAAGTGGACATCTTAATTGCACTGTGATGAGAAGAGTTGTACCACCATTCTGCTAACGAAAGCCATTTACTCCAAGAAGAAGGTTGCAAGTGACACATGCATCTCAAATAGGCCTCCAAGCACTGATTTAATCTTTCAGACTGCCCATCAGTTTGAGGGTGATATGCTGTGCTAAAAGCAAGTGTAACCCCCAAACATTTAAAGAGATCCTTCCAAAAGAGACTAGTGAAAATCTTGTCTCTATCTGAAATAATAGATTGAGGAATGCTATGAAGTTTAAACACAGAATCCATAAAAATTTTGGCTACTGAAGAAGCTGTGAATGGATGTGTTAAGGGAACAAAATGGGCATATTTTGTCAATCTGCAAATAACTACTAGAATAGTATCTTTCCCATTTGATTTTGGCAAATGCTCTATGAAATCCATAGAAATTTGTTGCCAAGGTTGAGTAGGAATCTCTAATGGTTGCAATAAACCAGGGGAAGCACAATGCTCAGATTTGCACCTAGCACAAGTATCTCAAGTTTTGATATACTGCATAACATCAGCCAACATACCAGGCAAAAAAAAAATGTCTTTTCAACCTCATGTGAGTAGCATGCACCCCTGAATGTCCCTCAACTGCAGTGCTGCAGTACTGTGATAAAGTGCCAATAAATTCTGCCTCAAAACTGTAGCAGCTCCCACATACATTCTATCCTTATAATGGATCAGTACATTTTTCAACCTATAACCAGGATATGCATTAGGATCCAATGAAAGAGTTCTTTGCAACTGTAATGCTTTCTCATCACCCTCATAACTATGAATCAAATTGGACATCCAAGTTGGTGTAACAGAAGAATTGGATAGCTACAATACATTGACTTGCTGAACTGTCCTATCAGGCTTTCTAGATAAGGCATTAGCCACTTTATTTTCAACTCCTTTTCTATAGAGAAATTTATAATCAAGGCCCAATAATTTTGAAATTCCCCTCAGCTGTAATCCAGTATATAACCTTTGCTCTAAAAGATGCTTGATACTCTCATGGTTAGTCTTTATGAAGAATTGACTTTTCTCCAAGTAATGTCTCTATTTATAGACAGCAAAGGTAATGGCCAAAAGCTCCTTTTCATACACAGATAGGGTATGTGATCTAGGTGCAAAAGCTTTAGAAATAAAAGCAATAGGATGATTCTCCTGTTGCAATACTGCACCCATTCCCCAGTTGTTGGCAACAGTCTCAATAACAAAATTTTTTGCGAAATTCGACAAAGCAAGAACAGGAGCTTCAGTTATAGCCTGCCTGAGCCTGTTAAAGGCTTCTTGAGCTGCTGGACCCCATTGGAAAGCATCCTTCTTCAATAAATTTGTCAAGGGTTTACTGATGATACCATAGTTCCTTATAAACTTTTTGATAGTAGCTAGTAAGCCCCAAAAAAACTCCTCAATTCCTTAACAGAAATAGGGGTTCGCCAAGTAATTATGGCCTGCACTTTCTTTAGATTTGTTGCTACCCCTTCCCCTGAAATTATATGATCCAAATACTCCACTTTAGTCTTCCCAAAAGAACATTTAGACATTTTTGCATATAATTGTTGCTCTTGAAGAACCTTAAACACCACTTCTAGGTGTTGCAAATGTGTCTCCATATTAGGGCTGTAGACTAAAATATCATTAAAAAAAATTAGAATGAACTTTCTTAAATAAGGCTGAAATATGTGGTTCATCAATGCCTGAAAGGTTGCTGGGGCATTGGTAAGCCTAAAAGGCATCACAGTAAACTCATAATGGCCTTGGTGAGTTCTGAATGCAATTTTGTGTATGTCTAGATTATGCATTTTTATTTGATGATACCCTGCTCTAAGGTTTATCTTGGAAAAAACGCAAGCTCCTTGCAATTCATCTAGTAGATCATCAATAATAGGATAGGGAACTTATCCTTGATTGTTTGATCATTCAATTTCTTATAATCAAAACAAAATCTCCATGTCCCATCTTTTTTCTTCACCAAAAGGACTGGAAAAGAATATGGGCTAGTGCTAGGCTGAACGATTTGAGATTGCGGCATATCAGAAACTAACTTTTCAATTTCAGCTTTCTGAAAATGGGATACCTGAATGGCCTAACATTAATGGCCTGAGAAGTTGAATTCAATGGAATGGCATGATTGTGGCTTCTAAATGGTGGAAGGCCTTGGGGTTCCTCAAAGATACTATGATACTTTTGCAATAGCTGCTCTAAACCCTCACCCACATGCACTGCTATTGCATTAACAACAGAATCATTTTGCTCACTTTCTGAAACTGAAACACAGAAAATAGGTGTTGCTAAATCAGCTCCTCCTTTCTGCAGTAATTCAGAAATAGTATAACAGGATTTCAGAATAGATCCTGAAGAGTAATCATTCAACCCTTGTAAAACAATTGGTTTCCCATCACCACTCAATATAACCCTTGAAGCTTTAAAATCAAACAAAATTGGATTAAAACTTTTAAGCTAATCAACCCCTAAAATCATATCAAAACTTCCCAACTGCAGAATCCTCAAGTCAAAATTGAAATGATGAGACAGCATCTACCAAGAAAAGTGTTGACATTTGTGTTCACAAGTAATTTTCCTCCCATCAGCAACAGAAATATGGGCAGCTGGTATTTCCACCATTGGCAGCTTCAATTCCTCAGCAACTTTCCTATCCAAGAAGCTATTAGTAGTCTCTGTGTCAATGAGAATCACCAGCTGTCTACTTCTATGCTTCCCCAAGATTTTAATAGTTTCATTCCCTTGCTTCCTTTCCACAGCATATATTGATAACATAGGTTCTCCCATATTTTTCAACTCCTGTGATTCCTCTAACATATTCAAACCTTCTTCCTCATTTTCCCCTTCTAATTCCTCAATCTGCACAGCCATTGCAGTCTTAGGTTTACATAGGTGCCCAGGTACAAACTTCTCCCCACACTTGTAACAAGGTCTTGGGTTGGTTTTAGTAGTTGAATTAGGTTGATTGGAAGGTTTGTTGACTGAAGAATTGGCTGTTACAACAGGGGTAATACTGCTAGTAATTGTTTGTTCAAAGAAAAATTTGGCTTAGGAAGAGAATTAACAAGAGGTGGTCTTGGAGGGTAAGAGTATAGCTGATTAGGTCTACAATTTTGGTTGGGTTGGCTAGCATTTGTAGAACTGAAGTTATTACCAGAATTGCTATTGTTAGGATTGCTGTAAGAAATAGATCTAAAACTTGTAGTAGTAGAAGAATTCTTAGCAGGACCTTTGTACCTTCTGGTATTATCCAAAAGCTGCTCTTGCAGTCTAGCAACCTCAATAGCTTGAGAAAGAGTGGTTGGTTTCATCATTCTTACCATAAGTCTCACCTCATCCTTCAAACCCCCAATAAATCCTAAAAGAAATAGGATTCACCCAAATCTGGCACAACTCTCTCCATTCTAATCCTTAGATCCTCAAAAGTATCTTGATATTCATCCACAATCCCCTCCTGCCTTAACTTCATAAATTCCTCAACAATATCTTGTAACCCTTGATCCCCAAACCTCTCACAAATACTCTGCTCAAATTCCTCTCAAGAATGACTCTTTTCCCTATTCTAGTTATGAAATCATGCATCTGCCTTATCAGTTAAAAACAGACTAGCAATCCCAATCCTTTTATCCTTTGGCACTCCATACACATTAAAATATTTAACACATTTCCTAATCCAAACCCTAGGATCATTTCCATCAAAAGTCATCAATTCAATCTTAGGTAGATAAGGGTTTGATCCCTCACTACTAAAGGAATTATTAGAGTTTCTAGAACTACCTTGAGAAGGAATGGGTAACAGCCCCCTGTTTTCATGCACTCCAGATTTGTCCTCATCACTGCTACAAATTCCCTTTCCTTTTTCTTTGTTTTTATCCTCCATCATAATGCTCATGAAAGCCCAAAATTTCTCCCTGAAAGAATTAAGTTCTAGAGAAGTTTTCTTTGCCTCCTCCTTCATTACTCGAGTCTCCTCTTGGAGATCTCTCATTTTCTCCTCTAGCTCAATAATCTTGACCATCTCAGAACTCACCGCTACAGATCTAGTCATATTTCCAACTCACAAGAACCAACAATTGAATCAATCCTACCACGTACCAGCTCTGATACCAAATGTTAGGGTTTTGGATCCCTAACAAGAGAAATTAGGAGAATAGAAGAAAGAAGAAGTAACTGAGAGAGAAGAAGTAAGAAAGAGGATCGGAAAAAAAAAAGAATTAGGGAGAAAATTAGACAGAAAGAAGAAATATTATTTCTGAGATTTCAGTTTTGCAATTACAAAGTAACTACCCAGTTTTATACACTTTAGCAGTTGTAACTGCTTATCTAATCAATTCCAGTTGTTTACTAATCAATACCAGCTGTTTATTGACTTCTATAACTGCCATCAGCTACTCTCCTTCAGTTACAATAGCTTTTCCCTCCTTTTTATTTCTAAACTTCTTCCTATAATATGTAACATCAATCTTACCGGTATTTCTGTTTTGTTGGTTTTTATTTTTGTTGAAATTTGAACTCTTCTTTGTGGCCTCTTT
The DNA here is from genome assembly GCF_030052815.1 of Hevea brasiliensis. Classification (NCBI taxonomy): domain Eukaryota; kingdom Viridiplantae; phylum Streptophyta; class Magnoliopsida; order Malpighiales; family Euphorbiaceae; genus Hevea; species Hevea brasiliensis. The sequence goes on from NC_079493.1 coordinate 126,975,974, forward strand.
ATGTTGTGTAAATGCATGGAACATAAAGTTCCAAGTTTTCATGGATGCTATACTAGAGCAAAGCTCAGTGCTAATTCAGGAATACACTTGTTTGCACCATTTAGTCTTATTTTACTGTTTATGCTAATTACTGCATATTTGATGGTTCTATCCCCTTAGTGGTTGAACTTCCCTCTTTCCTGTCTCCACCACCTTTTCTTTCTCTTTTTCTCTCAAGTTGAATAGGATGAAGGAGGATTTTGTGTTACATTACAATTGATGGTAGATCCCCTAAACTGGGACCATAATAACTGGTGGATCTTTTCTTAGTTTTATGAGGCAGAGACGCAGAGTGTCCAGTTGGCTGCTAAGAATTATTTTATTTTATTTTATTTTATTTTTTATGACTACATTAATATTGACAGATGGGTAGAATGATTCATAAATAGACGCTATGGTAATTAAATTGACTTGGTGGTTTTATTTTATTGATTATTCTCTTTATTCATGCTTATTTAAACCTTTGTATTTTTATTCAAATTGTTTGATTCATGTGTTGTGCATCATTGGGATTGATGATTCCGTTGGGCTTCTTGCAGAATTTATGCGAAGATGAACGAGTCCAATACATTCCACCAAAACGTGTATAAGTGACCAGTTGGCATAGTTTTGTCGATCATGTTATAAGGTTGCAAGATGTTCTCTTCGCTGGTTACTAATAAAGCCTCTTCTTTTAATATTTGATACTTGTATGAAGGGACTAAACGTGTCTGATACTAATGTTGAAGCTTGATTTGTGACTGGACATTGACTTATTAAGAACTCTTTAAAAAAATGGAAAGCTGAATCAGCCATTTATATTTGTCCTCTTCATAGCTAACAAGTTAAAGTTTATGGAGGTCCATGTAGTGTTACTGTTTATTGTGAGGACTCTTGTGGTGCTATAAACTGTGGCATTTGAAGTGGAATTCCAATCTCTAACAATGAGATTGTCCTCGTAGTGGCTACTGGCTAAGGTAACCTTTCTCTGAAAATTGTTCTGCCCGGCTAAGAGGTGTGTGTGGCATTTTTGCAAGAAAAACAAATTGGTTGAAATGCCAGGCGGTGTTGCCAAATGCTAATGTAGAATGTAGAAGGGAGACATGAGTCCGTGCAATTGTAAAAGAAGTAATGCACATAAGCTATGAGATGCAATTGATCATTTTTTTTGGCAATAATTATACCAAATTGTGATATATAAATTCAGGGTGTGGAATTTTTTTTTCCAATTCACTTGTTAAAAAAAGGTTACTTGAAGCGATGATTGGTCTTGCACATGAAAAAAAAAAAAGAAAAATTGGCTTGAGGGTCAACAACATTAACTATAGGTAAGGGTTTAAGACATGGAATTTTTTCTTTTGTTATTTTGACTTGGTCTACTAAGTCGATAGATAAGCATATAAGATTTACATATAAAAATAATAATTTTATGAGTATGATAAATTGGATTTAAACAATTACTTTAATATTATTATTAAAATTGTTATTAAAACTATTTTTTATAAATATATTAGTTAAAAAATATTAGAATTAATTTAAAATTAAATTTAAAATAATATTTTTTTAAAAATGTATCTTTTAATCTCTCAATCTTAAGACCATATTATACGAATTGACTGCTGGATGAATTCTTGCCCGTGTAATTGAATTTCTAAGTCTTCTAGAAATGAGAAAGATAGAAATTGGAAATGGCATTTGGTTGAACGTCGAATAGGAAAATGGCGTGCGCCATAGACTTTTTATAGGTGCGCCCACGTTTTTCTTCTTTTGTGTTGGCCGGTCCACTCCTACCGCCGAAGCTTCTGTTGAAAAAATTATTTTTTTAAATATATTTATTAAAATATATTAAAAATTAATAAAAAATTAAATTTAATTATTTTTAATAATAAAAATATAAAAATAATAAAATAATTTTTTTTAAATTATTTTTTTAATAATATTTTTATTCAAAAAAATTATTTCAAACACTCAAATTCAATGGCAAGCGGGGCTTAAAACCGGTGGGTGGCGCACAGAAAAATACAAAACCACACCGGCTGATCACGTGGCTGATGTCTTGATGATACCATCGGCCACGCTTCCTTTTAGGCAATGTAATATTCTACTGGGCGGGTCCGCAAGTTGTCGTTAAATTACTAACAACTTTGTCATCGTTGCCTTCCTTAAGATCCTTGTGCAAGGCCTAGCAATATCAGGACCGTTCATCTTTTGTAGAGTCAGCCCCTCTTTAATCATCAAGCCAGTTCACAGTTTCCTTTGCTAGTTTCCAGTTGCCGAGTATAGTACTGAGTGCTGGCCTTAGAAAAAGAAAGAAAACAAGAACTATCTATCTGCAACGCAATTGTTTACAACATAGACCACTGCTTTGAGCTTTAGCAAGAGGGGAAATACAAGGTAGCTGCGATTACCTGCTGCTTTTCTTCTCCTTTCTCTTGGTTTTGTTGTATCATTGCAGCTTTTCTCAGTTCCTTGATCTGTATTTTTGCTGCTGTGATATCTCGCCTCTTACTATTTCCAATTTCTCTTATTTGATTTTTTATATTTCTTCTTCTTTTTTAGATCTATCGATTTCAAACTGAATTCATCCATTTCGCTTCTTATTTTCACCCTTAACTTTGTTTTAACTTTGTTTTGTAGAGGAAATAAAGAGAAATTAAAGAGAAAATTTAAAAAAAAAAAAGAAAAGAGAATAAATTTAATTTATTCTATATTATTTGAATAAATTATTAAAATAAAAAAGAAATATAATTTTTATTGTAGGAGAAATAATTATTATATTTTTATTTTTTTTTCATTTTTATGTTATAATAGAATATTTAAATATTTTATTCATTATTTTTCTTAATTTTTTTTTTATTTTCTATCAATTTAAATTTAAAGAGAAATATTATTTTGTTAAAATTTCAATTCATTCCTTCTCTTTTCACTTTCTTTCTCTCTAATTTTCTCTTTAATTTGATGTCTAAATAAAAAAATTTTAAAAAATAAAATTTCTTTTCTTTTCTATTCTCTACGTTACTCTCAATCCAACAAAGAGTTAATCTCAATCCCATTTCCTCATCATGCTAGAAATTTCTTGAATCAACCACAAAACGAAACCATTTCATCCATCTGTATAATTAGCTAAAATTATAACTTTGGTTATTATTTTTAAGTTCTGAAAAATAACAAGTTCATGTATTTTATATGTGGTGTGATGGTAGGTATTAGCGTATTTGGAATTAGAGTGAATTTGAAGAGCAAATGGCCAACATAGACATCGAGGGAATCCTAAAGGAGCTGCCTGAAGATGGGCGTGTCCCAAAGTCAAAGATCGTGTGCACGCTTGGTCCTGCTTCTCGATCCGTCCCTATGCTCGAGAAGCTTCTCAGGGCTGGCATGAACGTTGCCCGCTTCAATTTCTCCCATGGAACCCATGAATATCACCAGGAGACCTTGAACAATCTTAGAATTGCCATGCAGAACACACAGATCCTTTGTGCTGTCATGCTCGATACCAAGGTCTCTCTTTTGCTTTTATATTCCAGTTTTATTTTCATCTTGCTATTGCTTGTGCTACATTTGATTGACTGTGTCAATCTGGCAGCTTTTCTTTTGCTTTTATTCATCATCATCTCTTCTTTTCTATTGCTTATATATGTGTGTATGGCCGTGAAGGAGGCATCACATTTAGACTGTGGGGAGAGAGCAATTTCTTTCAGTAATAAATTCGGCACAATCTGAGGCAGGGGGAAATTTGATTTATAATGTCAGCTACATGCCAAAACATTGATACATACATATAAAATAAATCAATTCAATTTTTCAAACATCAATGTTTTGGTCACAAAAGACCCTGTATACATAGTATGGAAATTTCAATTATTTATGAAGTATGTGTTAGACACCACAAATAACCTTTTGGGCATGAGATTGTTTGCATTGGTTAATTGTTACATGCATACTTGGTGAGCACGGATGACTTGGTAAAAAGTAGATTCTCACAGCTTCTGGGATTTACAAATTCTTTAGAAACATTACATGATTTGCATACCTATGTAGTGGTCAATTGGCACTGAGGTTGAAACTAAATTTTTTTAAAAATCCTTTTAGATTTTGTGAAAAACAGTTTCAATCAGTTTGAAGCTGCTTTTTAGTGTTTTTGAAGTTTTTATGACAGAAAATGTCACTCAAATCTATCTTAAAAATCTGTTTTAATTTAATCAACACATTCAAGATATTTTTTCTAAGATTTTATTTTTAACATTGGATATGAGTGACTATGTATATGCAAGACATATGGTAACGTTGTGGAGAAATTGTCTTTGGAAACAATTTACAATTCTGTTCTGATTGATTAAATAATTATTGTAACATCATTTTTTGTATGCATGGTTTCTGAATGTTTATTAAATGAAAGGTTTTTTAATACCCTGTGGAGAGAGAGATTACAATTTACAGAAACTATTACATTTTGAGTTCCTTTTGCTGGTGCTGGATAGATTACTGTGTGCCTGTCGTCCTTTTATTTCCCCTTTCTAAGAAGTTAAAAATCGAAAATTTCAATTGCTATAAAGTGAAATAGGGGATTTGCTCTGAACTCTTATCTTGTGGGCATTGGATGTTTGTTACTCTTCGTTCTGGCCTATTATACTGATGCATTACATGTTTCCACATTTTGCACAAACAGCAGAGCGAAAAATCTTTTCACTCAAAAGATTATGTTCTGAAGCATTACGTGTTTCCACATGTTGCACAAATAGTAGAGCGAAAAATCTTTCTCACTCAGAAAGATTATACTCCGTTATTCATCCAGGATTAACTATTCTGATAGGCATTCCTTTCTTCTTTTCTGTGGTAGGGACCTGAGATTCGGACTGGTTTCCTGAAGGATGGAAAACCTATTCAACTGAAGGAAGGTCAGGAAATCACTGTGACTACTGATTATGAGATCAAGGGTGATACAGAGATGATCTCCATGAGCTACAAAAAACTGCCTGTGGACGTGAAACCTGGAAATACCATATTGTGTGCTGATGGAACAATCACTCTGACTGTTTTGTCTTGTAATCCGGAGGCTGGAAGTGTGAGGTGCCGCTGTGAGAACACTGCAACACTAGGTGAAAGGAAAAATGTTAATCTTCCTGGTGTTGTGGTGGATCTTCCAACACTGACAGAGAAGGATAAGGAAGACATCTTGGGTTGGGGTGTTCCCAACAAGATCGATATGATTGCTCTTTCATTTGTTCGCAAGGGTTCAGATCTTGTTCATGTGCGAAAGGTTCTTGGGCCACATGCCAAGCATATACAGTTAATGTCAAAGGTACAATCCCTATCTGTAGAGGCACATGGTATGTAACTTGTGCCCCCCTTTTGGGATTTTGTACTTTGCCTAGATGTGTCTGTTTGCTAATCTATTCCATTTAAGAAATTAATTTTGATTATTGTTATTGATAATTGTTACACTTCTCTGTAGAAGTTTTATTTGGTTGGTTAGATAATTGATTGCTTCGGTTTTCCTTAGGTTGAGAACCAGGAAGGAGTTGTTAACTTTGATGAGATCTTGCGGGAGACTGATTCATTCATGGTTGCTCGTGGTGATCTTGGAATGGAAATTCCTGTAGAGAAGATTTTCCTGGCACAAAAGATGATGATATACAAGTGCAATATTGTGGGCAAGCCTGTGGTTACTGCGACCCAGATGCTTGAATCCATGATTAAGTCTCCCCGACCAACCAGAGCTGAAGCAACTGATGTTGCTAATGCTGTTCTTGATGGTACTGATTGTGTTATGCTTAGTGGTGAGAGTGCAGCTGGGGCCTACCCAGAGCTTGCTGTAAAGATTATGCGTCGGATTTGTATTGAAGCAGAATCATCCCTTGACTATGGAGCTATCTTCAAGGAGATGATAAGATCAACTCCACTTCCCATGAGCCCATTGGAGAGCCTTGCGTCCTCAGCTGTACGAACTGCTAACAAGGCAAAAGCAAAGCTCATTGTAGTTTTGACGCGTGGAGGGACAACAGCTAAGTTGGTAGCCAAGTACAGACCAGCTGTCCCAATCCTGTCTGTGGTTGTCCCAGTCTTGACGACTGACTCGTTTGATTGGACCTGCAGCGATGAGACTCCAGCAAGGCATAGTTTGATATATAGGGGCTTGATTCCTATTCTGGCAGAAGGGTCTGCCAAGGCTACTGATGCAGAATCTACTGAGGTTATTTTGGAAGCTGCATTAAAGTCAGCGACCGAGAGGGGGTTGTGCAAGCCTGGCGATGCTGTTGTTGCACTCCATCGAATTGGAGCTGCCTCAGTTATTAAGATATGCATTGTGAAATGATGTCAGATATGCTGAATGCCTTAGATATGGCTTGGAGAGGCAGTTGCAAGGAATGGACGTTTATAATAATAATTATATTTTTTGGGACCTGTTGTGGGGTCACTGAGGGATTTAGTTGTTTACTATGACCTCACTCTATGTTATATGAGACTTGAATTGTCATTTTAATTATGTATTGTCAATGGCGTGTTTAATCATATGTTCTTGTGGCAAGTAGAAAACTCAACATCCAGGACATCTAGGGGATATCTGGTTACATGGCTGATCCTATGAGATTTCTCTCTAGCTGCCATGCGGTTTTTGAATCTCAACTCAGTTCAGATGAAGAGTTTAGGGGAGAAGAGCTTCGCATTGGTAAATGAGGATCTGAATTCCGTAAGTGGAAGGTAAAGATGATGCTGCATAAGCAAGGCTTATGACAGGTTTGAGCTTTCAAGTTCATCTGTGCAATTTCAAGGAGAGGTGGCGATTGTTGTTGCCATGTTACGTTCAATTTTTGGTTTAGGAACATCTTATAAGAGTACTATGGGAAACTATCATGTCATATTTGAAAAATCCTATGTTGGTGGGGAGCCCTGCACTAGACCTACTACCATATTCTCAATATGATGGGCACTTTAAAAAAAGTTTATGTATCTGCCGGCCTGCCTTATGATGACCCTTTGTTGTAAAAAGCCAGGAGGAGGCGTTTCATACAATTTATTTTGGTTCATGGCTTTGTTATTTGTGTTAAATTTCAGACCGCGTTACACTGGTCCAACTTTTTTTTTTAATTGCTAATAAAAGCATTACACGGCCCTTTGGGCATCAAAAGCAAGAGAACGGGAGAGAATGGAAGGGATCGCAACTATCCAATTACAAGGGAGCTGATTTTGAGTTTTAACTTTGCAAGGCAGTGAGCAAAACCATTTCCTCGTCTTTTGATATGAGAAAATTAGACAAACTGAAATTGTTGGCCTAGCTGAAGATAGCTCTAACTGACGCTTGAATCTCCCAATAGTCAATATTATAAGCATTTTTAATAGCTGTTACCAAAATTTCTGGATCAGACTCTATAGGGATGGATGCACATTCCATGGATTTGGCTAACTTTAAAGCTTCTAAAATTGCTTGAGCTTCCCCTTGAAGTGCAGAGTTGCAAAATATATCCTTAGCCACTCCATCTACAAGATTACTCTTGAAATTTCTGGCCACTAAACCCACAGCTGCAGTCGAAGATCCAGGTTGCCAAGCCACATCACAGTTAAATTTAAGCTTACCTCTATCAGGAGGACACCAAACTTATTGGGTCTCAGCAGGCTGCCCATGGCAGGAATTCCTTCGGGATGAATCATCATTATTTGACCAATATTGAAGCTCAGTAATAGTTTCCTTGATGCGTTTAGCTGTAGTCATTGAATTGGGGATACAAAATTCAAAAACAGCCCTATTTCTTTCCTTCCAAATCTGCCAAGCTGTGATGGCTACTACAACTAAAAGATCGAGTGAAACTACCTTCCTTAATAGAAGCAACCTTGATAGACCACCATACACAAAAAGACTTAAAGCCAACAGGTTCTGGCTTAAAGGCACAAGGGCTAGCAAACCATGATGCTTTTGCATGATTACACTAAAATAAAGTGTGCTCAACTGACTCAATCTCTTTACTACAAATAGGACAAACTGAATTTACCTTCATTCCTCTATTTTTGAGGTTCCCCCGAACTAGTAGAGCATTTAGCATAGCCTTCCATAGGAACACCTTTACTTTAGGTGGGATTGGGAGACTCCAGGTTACTTTCCACGTTTGAGCCGGTGTAGTATAGGACGTTGTTGGCCTAGAGAAATAACTTTCCAACTCTTCCTTCGCTAATAACTTATAACCCGACCGGACGGAATACTTGCCAACTAACCCCCTGCTTTGCTAAACTTGCTACATTAAAATGGTGAAAATCTCTAAACCCCAATCCTCCCATAAATTTTGGATAAGAAGCTTGCCTCCAACTAACCCAGCACATCCTCTTCTCTTTATCTTTCCTGCCACACCAGAAGCTTGAGATAGAGCTGTTTAGTTGACAACAGAAATATTTCGGAAATTTGAAGATTGCCATAGCATACGAAGGAATGGCACTGAGGACTGATTTGATAAGAGTCTCTCTACCTGCCTGAGAAAGTAGCTTCTGCTTCCAAGCTTGAGTTTTTGATAAGATTTTATCCATAATGAAAGCCAAAACCTATTTCTTCGATCTACCCCAGATAGATGGAAGGCCTAAGTACTTCTCTGATTCTCTTATTTCATTCATGTCTAACAAATCCCTAATTTCCCTCTTGAGGTTAAGTGGAGCTCCCTTACTGAAGAAGATACTAGATTTCTGGAAGTTAACCCGCTGTCCAGTTGCTGCTGAATAGGTTGCTAATAGATCTTTAATTCTCTCAGCCTCCCTTCTTGATGCCTTCCCAAACAGTAAAATATCATCTGCAAAGAGAACATTTGTGATCCTTGGAGTGTATCTGTTAACTTTGATGCCGTGCAAGTTCCCTTCTTGAACTTCCTTTTGAATTAAGCATGATAGACCCTGCTCAATGAAAAGAAACAATAATGGCGAAAGTGGGTTCCTTGGCGGAGACCCCCAGTAAGCATAAAAGGTGAGAGGGAGCTCCATTAATTAAGATTGAAAAAGAAACAGTGGAGACACGTTGCATTACCAAATTCTCCGTACTTCCTTGCCTGATTTTTGTCTCCATGAGGAAAGTAATGGAGGGGAGGGGCAGAACTTATTCTTGAGCTCTCTGAGAGCTCGAACTGCCTGGCGTTGCACGAACCCCTGGCAGTTCCAAGATATAGTTGTCATGCTACCCTTGGTGGCTTTTGGCCAGCCACCCTGGCCTCAGAATTATCATTAACAGGATCTTCTGCTTTGTTTTTTGCCCTTCATCTTTGCGCTTTTGCTTTTCTTCATAATTAGTCCCCTCTTCCGCATAAGAAACTTGGGTAAATTTCACTCGTAGTACATGAATTATAGGATTGATAATAGTATGATACATAAATTTTAAATTTTTACTTAAAACCTTTCAAATTATAATAAAAATAATTTTAAACTCTATATAACCTGCAATAGCCGGTTTAAAGGTAAAATGGTGACATGATACATCTCTTCTTTCTCCTACATTATGTATTTCCTCACACTCTTTCTCAACTTTATTTTATTTTTCTCTCTTGCATTCAATACTTTCTTTGTCCTCTCGACTCATTCTACATCCTCTCTCACCACTTTGAAGAGAACTTCATCCATTATCTATTTAACAAATTCTTTTATTTCTTCGGAATGTGAAGACTCTAGTGTGTAGAAATGCTTTAAGCTGCAAAGTATACCATATCGGAATTGTGGCTTAGTAAAGGAGCAGGATCATGTTACTGCATTTGCCATTCACCCAGAGAGAAAAAAAAAAGACAATAAAATAAGACTTGATTTATGGAAATGAGAAAAAAAAAGAAGTAGAATAGAAAAATTGCAAACAAAAATTCTCTCAAGATCTATAAATAAAAAATTCCAAAAATATCTTTAAAAAAATAGAAAAATAGTCTTTGCTCCTTCAATGTGACAATCTCTCATTTTGAATCACCTTCCATACTTTCCATGGCCTTCAATCATGTTGGTCTCGTATCAAATACCAAAATATGACTAAAAAAAAAGGAAAATAAAAAAGAAAAACATTATTCACATGGGCTTCTTCTCTCTCACTGCATACCTCTTTTGGCAAATATCATCAAACTATAAATTGTTACCCACCAAAAATTCCAAAACGAAAAAACAAAAGAGAAAAAGAGGAAAAATAATTAGAACCCAACAACAAGGCATATAAGGAAAGAAAAGAAGAAAAAAAACCTTCCAATAGAACCCAAATTAAGAAAAAAAAACCTAGTCTTCAACATGGCAAAAAATCTAGAATTAAATCAAGGCAAGGAGAAAGGAGATTATTGTGTTTTTGGTTAAAGTTATTTTTATGTTAATTGATTTTAAAATTATATATACACACACACACAAACACAATCGATGAAAGAGAAATTAAGTTAAACCTGATGTGTCGGATGTTTTGGTTGTGGAAGAAACCTGTCTAGCAGAAGCCAGTAAAACTTAACTTGAGGAAGAAGAAGTCACTACCCAAAATTTGATGTATACTGCATCTTTTATGAAATTAATTTTTGGATAGGTGTATGTTGTCTTATTCTACAGATAAAAAACCTCAAGTTGATGAAGACGTAAAAGTTAAGCGGATGAATAGGTTGAAACAACTTAGATCTAGATGCTCTTATAATACAATTACTAAGGATGGAAGTGGATGGATTTCAAAGCCGCAAGCGAGAAAGATGAAGGAGCCGAGAGAATGAATAGTTGGGAGGATGAAGAAGGCCTTGAATGCAAGAGGGAGAAATAAAATAGAGATGAGAGAGAGTGAGAGTGATCATGGTGAAAGAGAAAGAAAGGGAATAGAAAATTTTTAAACTTATTTTAATGTGATATATTATCATTTTACCGTTAAACTGGCGATTGTAGGTTCCATAGGGTTTAAAATTACTTTTCTTAAAGTTTAAAAGGTTTTAAGTTAAAATTTGAAATTTATGTATCATATTGTTACCGATCTCAAAATTCATGTATCATAGGTGAAATTCACCGGAAGAAACTTGCCCAATACTTTGATTCTCTACATGAGCTCTCCTTTTCCACCTCATCTTTTTGGAATTTGGGTTAACCATACCAGTTTGATTTTTTGGATTTTCAGTCATAGCAGAAAACAATCTCTCTTTTAGAGGAATAGGTGTATTTGCTTGAGAAATAACACCCTGCTCTTGATCGCTCGGGCCTTTTAGGGGATGCTCAACTCCTATAATACTAGCTATCTCAGCTGGGCTTGGACCAGCTATGATATTCTCTGGTTTTTTAAGACTGCAGGCCAGGTGGACTAAAAGATTAAAAGGTTTAGGCTCCAGTATTAGTAAGTCGGGAAAAGTGGGCTTTCTAATTTGAATTTGTGTTAGAGAAGCCCTGATCCCTACTTTCCTCATTTCCTAGTCGAATTGGGCTTGTGGATGACTAGAAGGTAAATGAGACTTAAGTGGGTTGGACATCAAGCTAATTCTCCTCTTCTAGCCCACAAAGGAAGATAACATCTCTACAACTTTTCCATTTTTATCTTTTGGGCCACGACCCGGATTCTGGGTCGAACCGGCACTAAGATTTAGATCAGTATAAAGCCTCCAAAGCTCGTAGTAAGCTTAACTATTCATAGCCCAACCATAAAGCCTATAACTACAGTCCAATTTCAAAAAAATAAACGAACAAAATCAATCATAAATTGGATTATCTAATAGAGAGATCTCAACGTACTCGATCTGTAATCACAAATCATTTTAATTTGGGGAGGTCAGCTCACCCTTACAATTCTCAAGCAGACAAAATGATCAAATGGGAGCTCAGCTCCCTCACACATCTCACATGTCTATATAATAGATTTACAACTTCAAAAGAAATGAATAATTACACTCTGCACAAGATTAAAACATTTCTAGCAAATGTAGAGCTTTTAGATTAAAAACAAGAAAAGAAAAATATAATTAAATAGCTGCTGGTAAACCTGCGAAAACGGAAGTAAGTTAATTTCAAATAATCCTCATGTCACTTGAGGAAAAATAATTGAATAAATTGAGCGTTCGACTCATAGAGTAAGATATTAATTTTAAATATAATTTTTATAACTATCTAAAATTAATGCATCACTAAGTATGAAATGCAACATATATAAACATATTCAACCAAATTCAAACAATAATTTGAAATACTCACACGCCTGTATGTCACATCACTATATATAAGTATGGGAGTTGATCCCATATAACGCTCTTTTAATCTAATACCTGTCAGCGAGTTCAACTCGAATCAAACTTTCTCTTAATAATCCAAATGCGGGAGTCAGCGATATCAACTTAAAGCCGTACTCACCCCGACTTATTCACAAAAAGGATCGGGTCCTAATAAGTCAAGTTTTAGTCGTTCTACCCATCCTACTCATATCTAATATCACACCATAGGCACATCGACACACAAAGCTGGCTCTGGTTACCTAAACAATTTTATTATGAATTTATTAGCATTAACACAAAATAAGGATTTAAAGAGTTAAAAGATACCATAATTTATGCTGAAAATTTGACAAAATTTTTTATGTACCTAAAACTTACCTAACCTGCAAAACAACTCAAACAACATTTTCTAATCAAAAGGCCTTAAGCTTACAACATAACAACATCATAATACCCATTTTGGGCTGCACAACAACCAAAATTCACTTATTTACATTATTCAGTTATTAAGCTTAAAACTAATATTTTACAAAAACTATCTAAACTAACTCCAAAAATTTTATAATCATGCCTCCTTAACAATACTATTATATTAATATAATTGAAATTATAATTTTTCAACGACCTTTGAATATTTTATAAATTTTATTCTAAACTAAACATCGATTAAAATGAGGCATTTAAAGTCCAAATTTATTTATATCAATTCTGACACATAAAATATATTCGGGGCTTTTGAAAATAATGAAAATCACTGATACTGATTCACTATCGAAGTAGACCCCGCAGCCTATGTATCTAATCCAAAAATACAGTCTCCATCATCAATGAAATTTCTTCCAAATAAAAACACTTACATGAAGCTCACAATACCAAAAATTAAAATATAATTTTTATTTAAAAAAGTTCGGATGTTCCATTTTGTATCCATAACAGTGTTAGCATCGGACCTTTCTGCTCTGGATCTCGATTTCTCTGTTCTCCTGTCTCTGTCATAAATGCACTTCACAGGTTGCTCCTTAGCAGTCTCAGAAATGGCTGCCTCCATTTCCAATACATGGGAGCAGCGTGGAGTGGTGATCGACCCGTTCAGCATACAGAGTGGAGCTTTCCCTTTTTTAAGGTGTAAAGGTTCATCAAGCAGTGGGTTATGGTTGGGCGATTCAGAAGAAAAGCTCACTTCTCCCTTTTCCAGGATCCTTAGGATCCTCACAATTAATGCGATTATCAGGTCTCCGTTGGATAGAGAGAGTCAAAGACTTTTGCGCGTCTTCTACACGCGCTCTTGCTTGCAGCAATTTGGAAGCCGCCGGATCCTTTTCTATGGAAGCAGCCGGTACTCTAGGGGGGAGTGCCGGTTTTTATTAGAGGAAAAGCTGATAACACCTGATTATCTTGACTCTGGGTTAGTTTTGCGGCTAACTAAGCTCCAAATCTCAAAGGGTAGCCAAATTCTCCTCCATGATTCAAGAACTCCGCCCACTCAATGCTATTTCTTATGATGTGCCCAGTTCTTCCACAAAAATAACAGAATATAGGGAGTTTTTCATATTTAAATTTAATCCACTCACTTCTAGATCCATCTTTGGTATGGTGGAAGCCCGTTAACAACGGCTTATTGACCTGGATCCAAACCTTTATCCTGAAATAGGACCTCCACTCTGAAACTATTTTCTCAAATTCATCAGTCTTTATCAAACCTTCAAAGAGTCCCCCATTTCTTCTGGCCTTTTCGTCATTCCAGGTGCTGGGTGGGAGGCCATGAACTTGTATCTAGCAGCCATTAGTAGAGAAATTCACTTCTTGGAGTGGTGGTAGAGAAAGGATTGAATGATAATAAGGCTGAAGTTAAAAGTAGAGAAAGAGACTTGGTCGAAGAAAACAGAGGACTCCTCAATAAGGAGAGAATTCTATTACATTGGACCACTTGCACTAGATTAATGTTTTTACTCCTCCCTTTTTGTGAGCCTGATAATTTAAAATGTTTTAAACAATTCTTGGACTTTCCAAGCATGTGCTGGTGATAAAATTATTTAATCTGCTTTATTATTTAAATTCCTAATAAAAAAGGGAACAAGGTTCTGTCTTCTGAGACTATTCCCCATACTGTATTAAGTGTTCTGTGGTGGGTCAAATAGTATGGCATTGGCAGCTGATTCTTATCATCCATCTAGCCTAAGCTGAATGAAATAACATTTTGGTACATTTGCATTATCATTTGTAATGGAATCATTGTACATTTATTATATTATTTAATAATAAAAATCTATTTTAAAAAAATTAATATAATAAAATATTAATTATATAATATCATTTGCTGTAAAAATAATATAATTGATAAAACAGTTTTATATGGAAATGCTAGATATTGACTATATCAATTGAATGAATTTTTAATTTTTAGATTAGATTATTATAAGAATTAACTACATTTAATATAATTTCGTCTTAAATTAAAAGTGATTGTTTGAGTTTTAGATTGATTAGATTGCTGAAATCTTTGAATTATTGTAATTGATTGAGTTGTTGATTAATTGATTGGCTGAATTATTGGGACTTTTCTCTATCATTTATAACAACATTGACACTGAAAATGTTTAGAACCTATATTACTTCCTCCATGTCTAATAGTTATCTCAACTACTATCCATTACTTCGTTAATTAGCTCAATAACTTTCCATTTAATCAATAACTTTTGCTAATTAAATATTTGGTAACTAATCTGATAATCAATAAATATTTATTTCAAATTTCATAATTAAATTAATATAATAAAATTAATTAAATTAATATAAAAAAATTAATCTGATTAATCACATGTCTAAAAAATAATTAATGTGTTAGAATAATAATTTTTTATATAAATAAATATAATTAATTATATTTAAAATAATGTAACTATTATTATAAAATAATATAATTATAATTATTTTTTTTATATATTTATCTTTTATTCTTAATACTAATAATTATTATTGTCACACTATCATTATTATTTCTATCACTATCACTACTACATTATTATTATTATTATCGTTATAATTATTATCATTATTATTTAATCACTACTATCATTATTATGGTTACTATTATTGTTTAATTATTTATTATTAATATTATAAATTAATTAAATATTAAATAATTATTATTAAATTATTTATATTTTTATTTTATAAATATATGACAACTTTTGTCGTCAAAAGGAAATGTTGGGATTCTTCCCTATAAATTATAAAATAATGAAAATATGTATCTTAGAAATTTCAAGAAGCTTAGATAGGATGGGAGTGGACCTTAACTAGGAGCCTTTGATACGAGAAAGCAGATAACGTCAGCGATTTTGCCGTGACTTGTGTGGTACAAAAGGAAATAAAATTATGCACCGACTCTATACAAATCGGATCAATTAAATCGCGATAAATCAGTTTTCTATGTAAAGAAACTTTAATTCACTTAAAGAAACTTAATTAGGCCACAAATCACGATCGAATCAACTAAATCGTGATAATCAGTTTTCTATATAATGAAACTTTGATTTATATAAAGAAACTTAATTAGGCCATAGTGTAGAATATTTGTTTCCTTTTGGCACATGGAAAATTTTTTAAATATTATTCTACTAAAAAAAGGGTTATTAACTAATTAAGATAATCTGATTGATTTTTTTTTTATTTTAGAAGTATAAAAAATAAATTTATTTTGAATTTCAATTTTTTATATATTTATTTT
Organism: Hevea brasiliensis; assembly: GCF_030052815.1. Taxonomy (NCBI): domain Eukaryota; kingdom Viridiplantae; phylum Streptophyta; class Magnoliopsida; order Malpighiales; family Euphorbiaceae; genus Hevea; species Hevea brasiliensis. The sequence goes on from NC_079493.1 coordinate 126,991,877, forward strand.
AAATTAATTATTTTTACAATAAAAAATTATTATTTGCAGTAGTGGCAAAATTCAATAATAGCTGCAATATTGAATTATAGGTTGGACTTGGACTCCCTATGTAATAAAAAAAATTACTATTTTGCAATATATAATTATTAATTATTATTTAATTAATTGAATTTCCATTAAATAAAAAGCTATGATTATGATAATGATGATGATCTGTGTTTGTCCTGTAGGATAAAAATTAGATCTTGACTGCTCAAATATCAAGTCCAAATGCGTCTATAAATATTAAATAGTAAACACAGCGACGCTTATTAACCTCTGCTGCTCACTTCCTTTTGCCAAAAAAAGAAGAAATAGTAAAAATGGAGAGATCTTCTGTTCTGGAAGTGGGAGTGTGTTGCTTGTTGCTAATATTATCGACTTCAACAATAGCATACGCAACAAAAACTGCCAAGTACAGTGATAGACTCAGACGGAATCTCCTTGCGAATGATCTCGGCATAACTCCTCCCATGGGGTATGAATTTCTTTACTTTTCTTCCTTCCTCACTTGATAGAGTAAGTCGGAGGGCGGCCCTTCGTCACCGCCGGGTTCTGTTTCTCTAAATCATTTGGTTTCTTTTCTTTTTCGCTGTGCTGTCTCCGTTAGATCAGAATCAGATTAAGATTATGATTATTGTCTTCATTTTCGTTACTTTAACTCATGATGCTCATTCTAAATAATATAAACCTCCCAAGATTCTACGCCGACTCCATTATTATTATTATTATTATTATTATTATTATTATTATTATTATTATTATGAAATATTCTTTTCAATAAAAGTAATTGTATTAAAATTGATAAATCTTATAATGGGTGGATGTAGAGATTTAAATATTTAATTTTTCTTCTTTTCTTATGGAATGAATTTGCAAGAAAATAATTTAAAGAATTCTCACCTAATCATGAATTTTATTTATGTTTGAATAAATTATTTTTTGAAGGTAGTCTAAACATGATAATTATTAAAAAAAATCATCAAAAAGGGGTAAAAGGTAATGAGTTAAATATTTATTACTGAATTAACTTTATTTTTACCACTTGGGTTGTTTATGGAAGTAATTGGAGCTTAGATATAATTAAATGCAGAGTAATTTTGGTGGCAAAATATAAATATTACCGTGTTAAATGTTTTATTTAACTAAAAATGAAATTTTCGAATATGGGAAATTGGAAATTACTCTGTTCTCATCTCTTTTCTCAAATTTTAAATAATCATGTCCTTCTCATTGTCATTTTTCATTAATGATTCCTTAAGTCGCTTGACACAGGTGGAATAGTTGGAATCACTTCGGTTGCCAAATTGATGAGAACATGATCAAAGAGACTGGTAAAGTTCACCATTGTGATTATATTTTCCCTGTGAATTTACATCCTGTGTTTATTCTATGAAGTTCATACCTCAAATCTTATCACAAGCAAGCAAGCATATTAGTCATTAAACACACTTGTTGCAGTCAATTTCCATAGAAAAAAAAGCAACATTTCACTGATAGTAATTTTGGTGTAACAGCTGATGCCTTGGTTTCGACCGGTCTTCATAAACTTGGTTATACATATGTTAACATTGGTAATGTTGCAATTGCTTTCTCTTTTAATATCTTCAAATTTCTAGAGATTGTTGATTCTTTCGAGCAATTTCTTGCATGTGCAGATGATTGCTGGGCAGAAATAGCTCGTGATGAAGAGGTTTGAACTTTCTTCCTCTTTTCTTCTTATTGTTCTCCACTGGGCATGGAAATAAACACCAATTCAAATTTTAGGGAAGGCTAGTGCCTAAGAACGCTACATTTCCATCTGGCATTAAAGCGCTGGCAGACTATGTTCACAGCAAAGGTCTTAAATTAGGAATTTACGCAGATGCAGGGTAATGTGATTCTACCATATGCCCTAGATTAAATATGCGGAACATGTTTTTCCCCTTAAATTTTCACAAGACAGGTGCATCTCATTTATTTTGCAGGTATTTTACATGTAGCAAAACAATGCCGGGTTCACTTGGCCATGAGGAGCAGGATGCTATGACTTTTGCTTCGTGGGTATGAATTTACTGACTTGTATTTTTATGGAAAGTCTTTTTATTTTTTGTTCGTTTTTAAACTGGAAAGCAATTGAAAGTCCAACAATACATTTAGGAATGATAAAATTATGAATCAATTACCAATGCAATTACGAATCAACTACAAATACCATACCTTTTGTACTCTGTATTCAAAGTGATGGTCAATGTTTGCAGGGAATTGATTATTTGAAGTATGATAATTGTAATAATGATGGCACAAAGCCAACTGTTAGGTAATTACCCTGCCAAAAGTATTCTTTTTTTTGTTTACTGTGGTCAATAATTTTCAGGTATTTAGACTGAAGGGATCTGTAATTTCCTTCTTTTTATAGATATCCTGTCATGACTCGTGCTCTGATGAAGACAGGCCGTTCTATATTCTTCTCACTTTGTGAATGGTAATCCAATTTCAATGACTGGCACTGAAGCTCTATAGTCATTTTCATATGCAATTTTGTTTATAGTCGTCTTCATATACTTTTGTTAGGGGAGACTTACATCCTGCTCTTTGGGGTGGTAAGGTGGGAAATAGCTGGAGAACAACCAATGACATTTCTGATAATTGGGAAAGGTACAACTGGTTTTCCAGTAAGTTATGTTTGATAATGGAAATCCCGTTTCAAAAACCTTGATTGCTATTTTTTTTTCTTTTTGGCAGTATGGTCTCCAGGGCAGACATGAATGAAGTTTTTGCTGACTATGCAAGGCCGGGTGGTTGGAATGGTTTGTAATCAATATAGTGGCAAAGTTCAGTGATACTGTTACATCCTCATTTGAGTGTCTTTATGGTTTGAACAGATCCTGACATGCTTGAGGTGGGAAATGGAGGGATGACAAAAGATGAATACATAGTCCACTTCAGTATATGGGCCATGTCCAAGGTATAGTAGATGATGTAATCTTCTTGATACCCTGTCGAACCCTGCATTATACCAAAGCATATTTTGGTTACCTTGAATGTTCTGTAGGCTCCCCTTCTTCTTGGTTGTGATGTGAGGAATATAACAAAAGAGACTATGGAAATTGTTACCAATAAGGAGGTTATTGCCGTTAACCAAGGTGATGATGTATATGTTGATGCAAATGTCTTTTTGTTTTGGATGGTTTTGCATCTGCTTGTGTTATCAACAATTTCTAAATCCTGAATTCATCCTCATTATTTATGACAGATCCACTTGGCGTTCAAGCAAAGAAGGTTAGGATGGCAGGTGATGTTGAGGTAAATTTAATGATCAGTAATCTCAAAATTAGTCACCATGTTTGGATGTTTATGATAGTCTATTTCTTTTCTCAACAGATTTGGGCTGGGCCCCTCACAGGCTACAGAGTAGTTGCTTTACTACTCAACCGAGGCCCTTGGCGCAGTTCGATTACTGCCAATTGGGATGACATTGGAATCCCCCCTAAAAGTTCTGTTCAAGCAAGAGATGTGTGGGAGGTATTTATTTTATTCAGTTTTTAGCTAGCCTTAGCAGCATATTTACGTTTATCTCCGATCAGTTATGCTGAAATGAGTGCTAAGCTCTCAGCATTTGTTTCTAACTAGTTTTTGAATGTCTGATGCAGCACAAGACACTGAAGGCACAATTTGTGGGGAACATAACAGCGACTGTGGAATCCCATGCATGCAAGATGTATATTTTGAAACCTATTTCATAGGTTGATTATATCAATTACCATTTGCATTGGAATGTCTAAGATGGAACGAGTATATGTGTTAACATGTTTTATTGGAAATTTTGAACTATTCTATCAAAATCCAAATAATAATTATTTAATTAGCTGTCTTGAAAAGGATATTAGTCACAAATGATTACTCTTTCAGGAGGATTTGAGAGTGCAATTTCGGGATTGTTTTAGCTTGTGATGATCATCCAATTTAGGTGACTACGGTTCTGATGCTCTATAGTCATCTCACGAAAAAGAAATTAGTATTAAATGACTTAATCTACCTAAAAATTTCTTAACCTTCATTAGCTGTTAGGTTGTTGGCAGTTTTTTAAGGTTGTATTCGTTGGTATATTAGTAGGGTTTTATTTGGATATATGTATTGGATTTGTTTTAGATGAGTATTGATTATGATGAGATTTATATTGTATTTTAAAAAAGTTTTAGAAAAAATTATTATTTAATTTTTATATTTTAATAAAATTAATTATTTAATATTTATCTGTTTTGTAAAAAATATTTTATGTATTTAAAATATTAAAAATGTTTTTTACAAAATAAAAGGAGCCTAAGTCTCTTTATTTGGATAAATATATTATTTTATTTTTATTTTTTAGTTCGTGAACTATTTATTTTTACTAATATTCAAAACTATTTTTTTTTCAATTATTCAATTGCTATAATTTGAATGATACTAATACTTAGTTTTTGTAATTTTAAATCTATCAATTGTTTAGTCTCTAAAATTTAAATAATATAATTATTATCTCTTTTGACTTGATTAAAAGAAAAGTAATTTTAAAATAACAGCATAGATTAAATAATTTATATTTTAAAAAAGAGAGATTAAATAGCATTTTTTTAAAAAAATAAAATAATTAATTTTACTAAAATATAAGAACTAAAAGGTGATTTTCTCAAATTTTTATTTTGTTAACATATTCTAAAGTTGTATGCAGGCATTCCACTGAAGTTTGAGCAGCATAGGCATAACTTTCAATTGCCTTTTATTTGTCATGTTGATTATCGAGGGGGCAGGCTAGCTATTAGCAGGGGGGAGGGCGGGCGGCAGGGTGTGGGGGTTAAAATAACAGCATAGATTAAATAATTTATATTTTAAAAAAAGAGATTAAATAGCATTTTTTTAAAAAAATAAAATAATTAATTTTACTAAAATATAAGAACTAAAAGGTGATTTTCTCAAATTTTTATTTTGTTAACATATTCTAAAGTTGTATGCAGGCATTCCACTGAAGTTTGAGCAGCATAGGCATAACTTTCAATTGCCTTTTATTTGTCATGTTGATTATCGAGGGGGCAGGCTAGCTATTGGCGGGGTGTACTTATGGGCGCCATCACCACCACCACACCTTTCCTCCCCCCTCCCCCCCACCCAATGCATAAATGCTTCCCTTTCTTTTAGCGTCCTTCTTGCTATAATATGTCATAGGAACATAACAATAGGAAGATTGATGTAATAAAACTTATGTCCACATATATCATATGAAATTTAATAATATAGTTAGGACTGCCAATAATTACATGAATTTCTTAGCTTTAGAAACTCATCTTCATGTGTATAACAATTACTTAATAACTAAAATAACAAAAGCTAAACAGTGCCTATAACATTTATCTTTAGGATAATTAATATTTACGTTTATCTAAGAAGACTATGCATGCTTAGTTCTAGGGTACTATTTTTTTTTTCCCTTTTTTCTAGACTAGCTAGGCCTAGGGTACCATTTTCAAATGCCATTTTGGTTTAAACTTTTAAAGCCCAAGTCTTGTCTTTTGTACATTGCTGCTATCTGCTAAGCAGTAAGAATGGAAAAATGGTTAGCGATTTTTCAGTGAAGAAAAGCATAAGAAGCATCTTCCATCTAATATGGATAGTGTAACATTTAGCTATTGTTTCCTTTTAATCTTTTTATTCTGATTAAAACTAACCATTTTCACTGTGACGTTAATGAGCCTTTAATTAAAGAAACAGATGATTGCTTGATACTTATGCAAGTAAATACCATGGTCTGTTTTTACTTGTGAAGCTAGTTGGTGGAGCAACTGTATATATAATATGTACCACAGCAGATGCAGTAGTGTTGAGTGGTCTTGCTGCTGTAGGCTATACATATGTTAATATAGGTAAGAAAATCATTATAAAAGTCAAACCCTTCACCGATTGCTTCTTTCTCCTTTGTATTCTGAAAACAACCTTGTATTTTTAGTTCTCAACCGTTGTAGGACACCTTTTTTAAGATACAGACATTTATTCTAAATGCTATGTTTTTTAAATAACATATAGAATGTCATTGTCTGTCATGTTCTTTTAACTTAATTAATTTCAATGCTTGCATTGCAAGGAAGAACTTACTGTAGTTTATTTTTTTTTATTCTTTTTTTTTTACCTTAATGGAGGATTCAGTTTCAAATATTAAAAGCATATCTTCATAAGTGTTCCAAAGACCATAGTATATTAGCCCAATTTAGCTGAATCTGGAATTGTAGTAGAAACTGGTAGTTCAATAAACTTAAGCATATTTCCATGTTTCTTGCCACTGCAGTTAGAATAGTGTGACAATGGTCCTATTGCAATGCTTTTTATGCATTATTCAAAACATTGAACGTGGGAAAATTAAAAGATAGTCCTGACTTCTCATGATTGCTTTGGATCAGATCCTGACATGCTTGAAATGCATTATTCAATCCACTCGTCAATTCAGGACCAACTTTTTACTCATGTGAATTCTCATGCTTGTAAAATGTATGTTCTCACACCCTACAAAACTACCATATATTGGGAGAAGCTTCTGGTGGCAAATGTAGATGAAGATGCTCATGTATTTGTATGGAATGAGACCTAAACAAGACAACAAAGTTGTACCTGATAACTTTCATCTCCTTAATAATTAAATTAAATTAAGCTATGAGTCCTTAATAATTAAATTAAATTAAGCTATGAGCATACTATATTAAAATGTAAAATGTGTTCATTATTATCATTTCCACTATCTAAACAAATTAGCTAGTATTTTAATCCGACCTCCATACTCCATTATTATTAGTTTTAAAAGTGTGCCATTTATTGGTTGTTTGACTTTCTCTTCTTCCAATATTCTTTCCTAAAGTCAACAAATACTTTGCCAAGCGCATATTCTGCATTTAAAATCATAAGGAAAGTATAAAACTTCAATTGAGTTGCTTAAGATAAACCATTATCATGCTTGAGAAAAACACAAAATTAACACAACCATGGATGAGTTCCTGTCTTTCTGGATGGCTAGAGCACCATTTCAGAAGATCCTAGCCATTAGCTACAAAGCATCCTTCTAAAGTCATTTTTAGACCCTGTTTGGTTTACTAAAAATTGACTCAAGAACCAGAATAATTCTCTTTGTGAATGTTTGAAAACTCATTTTTTTCATTCCCATTCCTACAAGCTAGGGAATTCGATTCTCACAATTAAGGGAATCACCATTCCTCTTTTTAATCTTAGAATCAAAATACAGGAATGAGAATAATTATCTTGTTAAAAGTTAAATGCTCTGTCACAACCCAAATTATAGGCTGGACCAGCACTAGGACTTGGGTCAGCATAAGACCTCTAATGCCTATAGTAAGCCTAACTCTTCTAGCCCAACCATAAAGCCCATACTCTAAGTCCCAATTCAAGTAACCTGGACTATGCAATGGGGAGTTCTTGATTCACCTGACCTGTAATCACAAAATATATCCATTTGAGGAGCTTAGTTCACCCTCACAATACTCAACACAATAATTTAATTAAATGGGAGCTTAGCTCTCTCATCCAAGACAAATACCCATTCCATATATCCATACAAGCATAAATATTAGGCTTATAATTTCAAAAATAAATAAACTATTACGGTTCCAAACTAATTAAAATACTTCTAACACATACAGAGTTTTAGATTTGTAATAAATACTATATAATATTGATATTTGCTGCTAATAGACCTGTGAGGAAGGAAGCAGGTTAATCACAAAACGAATTCTCCTGTATCCTAAAAAAATAAAAGAGGTGAACAAGAGTGAGCGTTCAACTCATAGAGTAAGATATTGATTTTAAATACAATATCTATAACTATCTAAGGCTAATGCATTCCTAAGGATTAAATGCAGCATATATCAGCACATTCAACCAAGTTCAACAATATTCACGCAAAGAATAATTTGGAGCACTCACACAACCGTGTGTCACATCAATCATATATATTTTGCTTGGGGTTTGGTCATTTTTGTGCTAAGTTAGGGTGAGTACGTCTTTGAATTGATCTCGCTGACCCCCGCATTTGGATTATTAAGAGAAAGTCCAGCTCGTGTTGATCTCGCTGACAGAGGTTGGAATTAAGAGAGATATGTAGGGGATTAGCTCCCATATATATATATGTGTGTGTGTGTGTGTGTGTGTGTGTGTGTCAACACGAGCAGGACTTTCTCATGATCCAAATGCGGGGGGTCAGCGAGATCAATTCAAAGCTGTACTCACCCTGACTTATCACAAAAAGGACCGAGCCCCAAGCAAGACTAACTCAAGCCGATCTGCCTGTCCTACCCATATCCAGTACCACACCTCACGCACGCCGACACACGCACATAGCTCTAAATTACTCTAAGCCGATACCCACATCAATTTCATCAAATTATAATGCTACACAAAGTATGCCTATAATAGCTATATACATATAATTATAAGTGAATACATGAGCATATCTTGTATGTATAATAATATTGAAATTATAAATAAAATCAATATCTACTCACAAATCTACCAGATATCACTGTGGCGGTTAAGTGGAAGAAGAAAACTGATTCTGATCACTTAAATAATTATATTAATGAATTCATCAGTATCAACACAAAAAAAATTATTTAAAAACTTAGGGTGTTACATTCTCCTCCCCCTACAGAAAATTCATCCTCGAATTTCACACAAGATAAAATAAAAACACAGAATTACATATTAAATAAGTACGGGTACTTGCTAAGTTGCTATGTATATCCCGCTCTGACTTCCAAGTGCATTCCTCTACAGATTGGCTCCTCCACAAGACTTTAACCATAAGGATCTGCTTTAACCAGAGCTATCTCATCTGATAGTCCACTATAGCTACTGGCTGCTCCTCGAAGGTTAAATCCTTATTTAACTCCACTGTATTTGGTTGTAGCACATAAGAAGGATCGGGAATATACTTCCTGAGAATGAAAATATAGAATACTGGGTGGACATAAGAAAGATTTAATGGCAACTCTAACTGATAGGCAACTGCTGCCACTTTGTCCGTGATCTCAAAATGTTCTATGTAATGGGGTGCCAACTTGCCTTTCTTTCCAAATCTCATAACCCTTTCATAGGAGAGACCTTTAAGACCATATAGTTACCCACTGTAAATTCTATACCTTTCCTCCTCAGATCTGTATAACTCTTCTGCTTGCTAAAAGTTGTCTTTAAATATTCCCTTATCAAAGGAACCATCTTTGAAGTGTACTGCACCAAATCTAAATTATGTACTTTCGCCTCTCCAACTTCTATCCAACATAGAGGGGACTTATACTTCCTACCATATAATGCCTCATAGGGTGTCATTCCAATACTGGAATGATAGCTATTATTATAAATAAACTCCACTAATGGTAGTTGATCATACCATTAACCTCCAAAATCCATGACACACATGCGAAGCATATCCTCCAATGTTTGAATTGTCCTTTTAGATTGTTCAGCTGTTTGTGAGTGGAAAGTCATACTAAAATTCAGTTGTGTGCCAAGTGTTTTCTGAAGTTTCTTCTAGAACTGAGAAGTGAACTAGAGCCCTCTGTCAGATATTATGAAAATAGGAATCTCATACGATCTGACTATCTCACGAATGTATAACCTTGCACACTGAGCAATAGAATCGGTGGTTCATACAGGCAAAAAGTGGGCTGACTTGGTCAAACGGTCCACAATCACCCATATAGAATCATACCCTTGGGTAGTATAAGGCAACCTAGTCATGAAGTCCATGGTGATCATTTCCCACTTCTACTCTGGGATGGGGATCTCCTGCAACTTTCCTGACAGCCTCTAATGCTCAAACTTTACTTTTTGACAAGTTAAGCACTTGGACACAAAATTTGCTATGTCTCTCTTCATGCCATTCTACCAATACTTGTCTTTTACATCATAGTATATCTTTATAGATCCTGGATGAACACTATAGGGCATATAGTGTGCCTCTTGCATAATCTCATTTCTTAGGTTCTCTACATCTGGCATGCATACCCTGGAGCCTTGCACAAGGGTATCATCTCCATCAAACCCAAATTTATAGTATTCCCTGTCATGACCCAAATTATGGGTCGGACCGGCACTAGAACTTGGGTCAGCATAAGGCCCACAAAGCTCGTAGTAAGCCTAACTTTTTTTTTTTTGTCTAACCTAACCGTAAAGCTTATATTTGAGCCCAATTTCAAGAAATCAATCGGACAGAGTCCGACCATAATTTGGACCATCCAATAGAGAGTTCTCAACTCGCTTGAACTATAATCACAAAATATACAAATTTGGGGAGCTCAGCTCTCCCTTACAATCCTCAATCAGTCAATTTAATCAAATGGGAGTTTAACTCCCTCATTCAGAATAAACATCCATCCCATACATTCACACGTGCATAATTAATAAGTTTACAACTTCAAAATAAATAATCTTGTATGGTCCCAAATCAAATAAAATACTCCTAATACATACGAAGTTCTAGATTTCAAAATAATAACATAAATTTATAAATACTGCGACTCTAGACCAGCCAAAAAGAAAGCAGATTAATCACAAAGGAAAAGTTCTCCTGTAACTTGAAAAAAATGAGTAAATAGGAGTGAGCATTGGACTCATAGAGTAAGGTATTGATTTTACATACAATTTTTATAACTATCTAAGTTTAGTGCATCCCTAAGAATGAAATGCAACATCTTCACACAATTCTAACAAGTCAAGTCATAATCACACCAAAGGCAATCTGGAGTATTCACATTCCCGTGTGTCAAATCCATACTCATACATATATCTATGGGAGCTAATCCCCTATATAGCTCTCTTAGTTCCAACCTCTGCCAGCGAGATCAACTCAAAGTCAGACTTTCTTTTAGTATCCAAATACGGAGGCTAGCGAGATCAACGTTAGCCGTGCCTACCCCAACTTATTCATAATAAGGATCGGGTCCCAGCAAGTCAAGCTCCAGCCACGTTTAGCTATCCTACCCATATCCATATACACACCACATGTACAGCAACTCACACACGCAGCTCCAGATTGCTATAAAGCAACATATACAATAAGTCATCAATTACATATGCAACACAGGGCGTGCCTAATAATTAACTATGTACATATATTATAAGTGAATCATGAGCATGCCTTGAATATATAATAATATTGAAATTATAAATAAAATCAATATCTACTCACAAATTAATCAAAAGTTACTACAGCAGCTGGGCGGAGGAGAAAGGTTGACCCGGCTCATCTAAATAATTATATTACAACTTCATCAATATTAGATTCAAAACAAAGCCTTAAAGAGGCAAAAGACATCCTAATTTATGTCAAAAATTCAGCAGAGTTTCCTTTGTATCTAGGACCTATCCAACCTGCAAAGGGGTTCAAATAACACTTTTAAAGCCACACATCATCTCAACAACAATGCATGACCCCTCATGGGCCCTCTAACTCAGGCAAATCTCACACAATCCAACAATTCAATAATAAGGATTAAAATGGACATTTTGCAAAAGTCATTCAAACTAACTCTAAAAATTCTAAAATTTTGTTCCACTATGCTTAACAATATTATAAAGCTAATGCAAAAGGAATTATAATTTTTTAGCTACCCACGGATATTTTATGAATTTTTATTATAAACCCAACACTATGAAATTAAAGAAACTTAGAGTTCGGGTTTACCTATACCAATTCTGATGCTTGGAACATGTCTGAGGCATTTGAAAATGGTGGGGTAGACTATAAATTTGACCCGATTCTGAAGCAGCTTCAGCAACTTATCTGCTCAGCCCAAAATTATATATCCGGGCGGCGATCGAATTTCCATGAAAGGAAAGTACCTACGTAAAGCTCACAATACCAAGAGTTAGAATAAAATATTTAGGAAATTAATTAAGCTCATTTAAAGCTCAAAAAATCACTATGAAGTTTGTGAAACCCATCGAATTTCTTATGTCAGAAAATTTTGAAATTTATATTTTTGCGAAACTCTCATCGAGTGGAGCATGCCGGTACTCTCAGAATCTCCGTGGAGTTTCCAATTTAGGAGAAATTTGGCCCAAAAAGTGATACACTTGTATTATATAGATATTTTTAAGCACATTTGTATATTGTTTCACAGCATTTGGATAAGTAATCTCATTCATAATCATTAATTTCATCAACTTTTGTAAATTCCATTGTGAAACTCTAAATTCCATTTTTTTGCATTATTTTAGGTGTTTGGATAAAGTTCTAAGGCATAGGAGTGCAGAAGGGAGCTTAAAAAGACCAAAAGAAAGAGAAGTGCCACTGATACACTTTACACGGGTCATGTAATCAAAGCCACAGACCCGTGTAACCTACTGCCAAGGAAAAACTAAAAGAGCCAAGGAAGAAACGCAGTACACGGGTCGTGTAACTTAGACCCGTGTAAACCATGGAGACCCGTGTAAGTATCTGCCTGGCCAAGATTAAGGAACTCTCTATAAAGCAAAAGAACATGGGTCGTGTACTTGGACTTGTGTAACCAGCAATGCCCTATGTAATCTTCTGTGCCAATACGAGATGCAGTTTTCAAAGCTGTAGTAAGTTACACGGCCCTGGGTCGTGTAGTGACACACGAGCCGTCTATCAGCTGACAACCAGTTTTCTGATTTGGCTCCAGCTCCAGTTTTTTATAAAGAGAAGAGACTTTTAATGCTTCGGGGACTCTAAAAACCTAACCCTAGGCACTGAATATAAATAGAAGCAGCAGAAAGCAGAAAAAGGAGGATGGAGAGCCGAAAATAACACCTTCATCATTTTCCCACAGTCGCCTAGAAGAGTAGTATATCAGTATCAAGGAGGAGCCTTCAGCTGAAGTTCCACAAGATCAAAGCTACAAATTCTCTTCGGTTCTTTTGTTCTATTTCTTTAAGCTGATTTTTATTGTTCTTTTATTTTATTTTTATTATGTTTATCGAACTCACCATGAGTGAGTAATTTCCATATTCTGGAATTAGGAGAGTAACGCTTGTAATCATTATTATGGACAAATATTGAGTTTTATTTATTGGATTTGAGATTTGTTCTTTGATTTAATTTCTTGCGATCTTAATGCATGCTATGTGTTGGTACCCACTTAGTATTGATTATAGATATTAATTGAAAAATTGAAAGGTGAAGATTAATATTAGAAAATCAAGATTTTAAACCTAAAAAATCTGACCTAGAAATAGGTTGGTAACCTTTGTTGAGTTTCATAATTAATCATAGGTTTTAAGGGGTTTTTACTAGAACTGATCACCTACGAAAGTAGAGTTTAGCTCTAATTGAGACACATTTTAGGTGCCTTAAGAGAAGACCTAGGATACTTAGGATTAATTTTCATCAAGGCAAATGATTCTCAATCCAATAGATAGATAAGATTACATCCATAATAAGGTTAAAGTGTGAAATCTTAATTCTGGAATTTTCAAAATAGATTATTCCTTTTTAAATTCATTACCCTTTTTATTCCCAGTATTCAAAATAGACCAATTTCACTCTCCATTTTATTCGATAGCCTAGATAGCCAAAATCATTATGTAGTCTAGTACTTACTAGTTAAATTCCTCGTGGGACGATACTTTACTCACTACTTTATTACTTGTTCGCGATCCATGCACTTGCGGGGTTGAAAAACCAGCAAACAAAAAGTCGAAACGAGCTAAAACTTTCCAGGCTAAAATTGAATAATCCACTCAATGAAAATTTATGACCTTGGTGTCTATGGAAAGCTCTCAAGGTGTATATGATATTTGGGATAAGACCCAGTCTAATTAGTGACCAGGTAGGCCAAATTTTGACCGGAAAGGTGGGACAACGCGCTGCACACGTAGGGAATTTTGGACACGTTTTTCTGTGTCCTGGGGTGGCGATGTGTCAGTGACTAGGGAAGGGTGGGGTGGCAGCTGGCCAGTGAGGGGAGGAGAGAGGAGAGAGAAAACGTGAGGGAAAAGGGGTTGTCGGTAATACGCGAGGGAGAAGAAGGAGAAGAAAAAGATTTAGTCTGATCCGAGTTGGCCAATTCGATTCAGGATACTCAAAATTAAATTTTTACTTTGCCTTGGGATAAAAAATAAGGGCAAAAAATTTCAGAAAACTCAGAAAAATTTTTGAAGTTTAAATATATTTTTTGTTTTACCACATGGTCTTTAAATTAATTTTAAAAATCAATGAAATTTATTGTCTTAAGAAAATTAAACACGATTTTTAGAATTTAGAAAAATTTCAAATAAATTCTCATAATATTTAATACAATAACATATTATAATTTACATATAAAATAATTATTTAAAATTTTGGAGTGTTACATTGTTTTCTTCTTACAGAAAATTCGTCCTCAAATTTTACTCAAGGCAAACTAAAAATTATAGGATTACATATTGAACAAGTACAGATACTTGCTGTGTATGTCCCGCTCTGACTCCTAGATATATTTTCTTACTGATTGACTTCTCCATAAAACCTTAACCATAGGGATCTACTTTGAGCGCAGCTGCCTCATGTGGTAGTCCACTATGGCCACTGGCTGCTCCTTGAAGGTTAAGTCTTCATTCAACTCCACTATATCAGGTTGTAGCACATGAGAAGGATCATGTATGTACTTCCTAAGCATAGAGATGTGGAACACTGGATGGACATGAGAAAGGCTTGGTGGTAACTCTAACCAATAGGCCACTGCTCCAACTCTATCAGTAATCTCAAAAGGCCCTATGTATTGGGGTGTTAGGTTGCCCTTTTTCCCGAATCTCATAACTCCCTTTATCGGAGAGACCTTCAGGAATACATAATTGCTCACTGCGAGAACCTCTAATAAATCTAAAAACCAAACAGAGGAGAAAAAGGAAGAAGCTAAAGAGGATTAAGAAGAGGAAGTAAGGAAGAAAAAGAAGCTACCAGAACCATATCAGCCTCCTCTACCTTTTCCTCAGAGATTCTAAAAAGCTAAATTGGACAAGCAGTTTGAAAAGTTTCTAGAAGTTTTACAAAAACTCTATGTAAACATTCCTTTTATAGAAGTACTCTCTCAAATGCCATCTTATGCCAAGTTCCTTAAAGACATTTTATCAAAGAAAAGAAAGTTGAAGGGTTATGAGACTGTTGCTCTTATAGAGGAATGCAGTGCCATATTGCAAAACAAGCTGCCATCAAAACTCAAGGATCTAGGAAGCTTCTCCATAACTTGTCTTATCGGTAGCATGAATATAGACAAAGCCCTCTGTGATCTAGGTGCAAGTGTAAGTCTGATGCCTCTGTCAATATGTAAGAAGCTAGATGTAGGGGAGTTTAAACCTGCAATAATTTCATTGCAATTGGCTGATCGATCTGTAAAATACCCTGTGGGCACCCTAGAAAATATCCCTATCAAGGTGGGAAAATTTTTTATCCCATTTGATTTTGTTGTACTAGAAATAGAGGAGGACATTCAAATTCCTATCATCCTGAGAAGACCTTTCATGGCAAATGCTGGAGCTATAATAGACGTTAAGAACGGGCAGTTAACTCTCAAGGTAGGAGATGAAGAAGTGGAGTTCAACCTGTTCAGCGCAATAAAGCACAAACTTGAACGTGACAAATGCTTTAAGGTTAATATAATTGACAAGCAAATTAAAGAGGAATTCCATAAAGTACACCCTGAAGATCCTCTTGAAGCATGCATCGTGCACAGCCACACAGCAGAGAATGAGAACACAAAAATTGCAGCTTGTGCACAATCCTTAATAGCTAATCCACCCCTACCCTTAGCTCAAGTTTTCACGGTAGAAGATTTAAAGGAAGAACAACCCAAAGGCAAGCCTCAAGAAAACACCAAATAGGTAGAACTGAAACCTTTCCCCTCTATGCTAAGGTACACATTTTTTTGACTCAAATTCTGAATATCCTGTTATTATCAATGCCAGCCTATCTGAAATAGAAGAGGAAAATTTGTTAAGGGTACTTAGGATCCATAGCAAGGCTATAGGGTATAAACTAGAAGACCTGAAAGGGATTAATCCCTCGATTTGCATGCATAGGATACATATGGAAGAAAATAGTAAACCCACTATTGAACACCAAAGAAGGCTCAACCCAAACATGTAAGAAGTAGTTAAGAAAGAAATTCTGAAACTATTAGATACCGATATTATATACCCAATTTTTGATAGTAAATGGGTTAGTCCAGTATGTGTAGTGTTTAAGAAAGGCGAGACAACTGTCGTTCAAAATGCAAATCGTGAATTGATCGCTACTAGGGTAGTCATTGGTTGGCGCATGTGCATAGATTATAAGAAATTGAATAATGCCACCAGAAAAGACTATTTTCCTCTTCCTTTCATAGACCAAATGTTAGAAAGGCTAGTAAAATATTCCTACTTTTGTTATCTATATGGGTATTCGGGATTTTTCTAAATTCCTATTCAACCAGAAGACCAGGAAAAGACCATATTCACATGCCCATATAGAACCTTTGCATATAGAAAAATGCTTTTTGGTCTTTGTAATGCCCCTGCAACTTTCCAAAGGTGCATGATGATCATTTTTTCCGATTATATTGAAAATATTATGGAGGTTTTTATGAATGATTTTCTATCTATGGAACTGCTTTTGATGATTGCCGAGCTAACTTATCCAAAGTGTTGCAAATATGTGAATAATCAAACTATTTACTGGTTTCTTTCAACCACCGCAAGTGCACGGATTGCTAACAAGTAATAAAGTGATGAGTAGAGTATCGTTCTTGAGAGGGCCATTTTGAGTGCCAAACTATAATGATTTTAATTATCTAGATGATCGAATTGTATAGAGAAATAATAATTAAATCTAAACTAAAAGAAATAAAGTCTAAAACAATTATCTAAACTAAAATAGCAATGGTTGAAAACAACCCAGAGTTAGGGGTTCATACTTTAATCAATTATGGAATCAATCTAATTCATTCAGTAAATGGGAGATTATTAATGTGATGGAAATTAATCCTAAGGGATACTAGATCCTCTCTCAAGGTATCTAAGGTGTATTTCAATTAGAGACAAACACTACTTTCATTGGTGATTAGTCCTAATCAAAACCCTTTAAGATCTATGATTAATTTTAGAACTCCATAAAGGTTATCAGCCTATCTCTAGGTCAGATTTCCTAAGTTCAAAATCCCGATTTTTTAATATTCACCTTCACCTTTCAGTCCTTCAATTAATATCTGTAATCAATACTGAGTGGGTACCAACACATAGCATGCATTAAGATCACAAGAGATTGAATCAAAGAATAAAATACCCAATGTATTAAATAAAATCAAGCCAGATCCATAATGAAATTGAGAGTGCTACACCCTAACCCTAGAATAAAGAACCTACTCACCCATGGTGAGCTTTACAATCAAGTTCATAAAAAGATAAAGAGAAGACATGAGAAGAAAATAGAGTGAAAGAACCCAGAAAGAGAGTTGCAGCCTAGGACTTTTGGAACTTCAGCTGAAAATTCCTTCTAGCAATCTTGCAGATCTTGTTTCTCTCTTGCCTCCCTCGAAGTTGAGGTGCATCCTTGAATGTAAAAATTGGCTCTTGAATGTTAATTCTCTTCAATGTAAATTCTCTTTTCCCACAATTCTTGACTTGTTATATTTATATTTTGTGTAAAAATCCTAATTTCAGAGTCCTAGAAGCATTAGGAGTCCATCCCGGTCGAGTTGGAAGCAAGAAAAGTCGCATCAAAACTGCTGTCAGGGAACTTTACACAGGCTGTGTAGTGATACAAGCCCCGTGTAAATTTTTGCTACTTCGTTTTTCAAGTTTTCTTCAGTCCAGAGACTTACACGGGGTCCAGAAAGTTACACGGGGCAGGTTATACGGCCTGTGTACTGCTTCTGGCCCTGTATTCTTCACGTTTTGACCTCTAAATCTCTTCCAAACTCGTCTTTGATTCTAAAACCACATAAAAACACCTAATAAAATATAAAAATTAATGAATTGAGATGGATTAATATGTTTTCTAAAATAATAATAAAAACACATAAAAATAAATATAACAGGAGACTATATGCTAACAAAATGCAATGAATGTTAGCCTTAAATGTCTATATAATTTGATGTAATCAAATACCCCCAAACTCAAACCTTTACTTGTCCTCAAGCAAAATAAAACTTTATAAAAACTCATTGGGATACTTAGAAACATAACCAAAAACTTAACTTATACATAATTAGACACTTTTTAACCTTCATACCAATTCCTACTTTCAAGGCATAAGGACCTCAACAGTTGCCCGCTAGAACCTCACCCCCTTATGGTGTTTCAACTAATTATTCCTCTATACAAGACCATTAATAAGTCACAAATAACTTGTTTTATCAGGATAAACTTAAGAAACACTTACTTTCCCAAGTTGCCTTTATAGAGGATAATTGTGGTGAGTTTGATTTAATTCCAACTCCATAGGAATATTTCAATTCCTTATCTCCACTAATGTAGCATACACTTTTCAAAAGATCAAAATGTCTTTAAAAGGGTTGTAATGGGGCTAAAGGGATAATGACTTGGTTGCCAATAAAATATTTTTAGGGAATGCAAATATGAGGATAGCATGTATGCATATAATACCAAGTATACTAAGTTTATTCTACTGATTTTGTATGGAGAGGAAGGGCTTTTGGTTTTTTTTATAGTGCTAAGCATGCTTTCATGATACTTATCTTGGGACTTCTTCTTCTTTTTTTTTTTTTTTATTAATGTACCTTTTGTCCTCTCCCCCAAACTCATTGCTTTTGCTGAGTTGGAAAGACAAAATTTTCTTTGATTTCAATTGCACACTTGCACTCTTTCTTCAGTTCTACATCCTCTCTCCATTTTTTTTTGTACTTAATATACTTTTTATTTATGCATTTAGCTTCCTCAAAAGGGTAGGATAGGTGTTTAGGCTAGGGGCTAGGTAAATAATGTGGGTAAGTAATAAATTCTAAGGGATAAATATTGACTTCAAGTTGGCTGTAAGGGATATATATTTTAATTAAAGATGGCTACAACTTAATAGGGCTATATCAAAGAATGCCTTAATCATCTCTTCATCAAGCATATGCTAGGATTTTACCTCAATAGGTCCAAGAGACGTGTTCTAGAGCTGGTGAGGCATTTTTAGGTTTACTTGTATTTCAAAAGTTTTTTCTTAATTTTGCAAGTTCAATGTGACAAATTAATGGCTATGAAGGGGTTTAACTAGTTTAACTCTACTTAAGTGATTTAGCTTTTCACAAACAACATATTGAAGCCTTTTTGCCTATCTAGTTACATTCATTCCTCTTTCCCAGAGAGTCCAATCATTAGTTCATCAAGATTTTAGTTATAATTTTAAGTTCAAAGCCCTTTGAAAAAGTCCAGAATTTTTAAAATTTGCAAAAATTTTCTAGATTTTTGATACACAAATATAATATAGACATAATAAGGTGATGCAATATATGAATGTAATGCATGAAATGCACCCCTAAACTCAAATTTGACATTATTCTCAATGTCATCAAGATAGCACAATCAAGTTAAGAGTAACATCATAATTATAATAACAAGGAAAAGCTAATGGATATAGAATACTCCCCCTTGTAGCATGCCTTCCCTCGAAGATTTGTATGCTTAGTCTCTATTGCTCTTTCAAGTGTTTCTTGAACCTACAAAGTGAACAAATATCAAAATTAAGTTTGGGAGGGTGATAAATAAAAGAAATAAAAAAAATGCAAAGATTAAATTTAAAACTTGGATTGCCTCCCAAGAAGCACTAATTTAAGGTCATTAGCTTGACCCCTTTTAGAATTGCTAATCAAAGAGCGATTTTCGCCCATAGTAGTTGTCATGTAACACCACATATGGGTCTTGATTTGTGGTGCCCTCAAGATTGGCAAGATTTGAAACAATATTGCACATAGCACGAACAACACATGGCTTGGAATGATATGTTTGAGATGAGGATTGTTTTAGCTCATGGAGGACATATGATGATGTAGGAGGTGTCCATGATAGAAAGGTGTCTTCTGGTGGTGTATGTGTAAGCATCATTAATGAACTTAAATTGATAGTCTCATTAATTTCTTCATCTATCACCTTTATCTTTGATTTGTCTTCTTGTAAGCACTCTTCCAATGACCCTCCAACAATAAAGGAGTTACTTTCTTCAATTTTAGGTTCCACTTCTTCTTCAAGTAACTCTTGTTCTTCTGGGAATTCTACTGGTAACTCATCTTCATGGGAATTTTGTTCTTGAGGTTTAACTTCTTCTATAGGTTCAAATTTCCATGAAGCTTCTTCATTTTCCCAACTTTGTTCATTTAATTCCTCCTCATAAAGTGATAACTCATTGTTTACCATTAGATTGCCAAAATTTTCCAATGGAGCTACCATGTCTTCAAGTCCCACTCTATTCTGTAATTGCAGCTTGAATGGTTAGTGTGAAATATTAGGTTAATAGGTGTGTGGGGGATATTGGCGTCCGAATGCCAATGGTAATCAAAATCTGCCATGTCATTTAACAAGTGAAAGACATCCTCATGGTTTCTTTGGAAAACGTGATCACTGGTAGCCCAAGCTCCATAATCTACCCAATTCCTTGTCACTTCATCCAGACCATTATAGAAATTAAGAGTGAGTTCATAATTTGAAAGACAATGATTGGCAAATTGCTCTACTAATTCATTGAATCTTCTCCAAGCATTGTAAAATGGTTCATTGTGTTGTTGAATAAAACTTGTGAAGACTTGTTGATGAAATATCTCAATGATCCTCGCAAGAAAAACAAGTAAAAATAAAATTAGACAAGAAATAAACTATAAAAGAAATAAGAATGTTTGGAGTAATCAAATCACTAACCATTCAATATCAAGCACCCGTCCTCGGCAACGACACTAAAAACTTGTTTGTTGGTTTTTTCAACTACCGTAAGTGCACGAATCGCTAACAAGTAATAAAGTGATGAGTAGAATATCATTCCCACAAGGGCCATATTGAGTATCAAACTATAATGATTTTAATTATCTAGACGATCGAATTGTATAGAGAAATAATAATTAAATATAAACTAAAAGAAATAAAGCCTAAAACAATGATCTAAACTAAAATAGCAATGGATGAAAACAACCCTGAGTTAGGGGTTCACACTTCAATCAATTATGGAAACAATCTAATTCATTCAATAAATGGGAGATTATTACTTTGATGGAAATTAATCCTAAGGGATCCTAGATCCTCGCTCAAGGTATCTAAGGTGTATTTCAATTAGAGCCAAACCTTACTTTTGTTGGTGATTAGTCCTAATCAAAACCCTTTAAGATCTATGATTAATTTTGGAACTCCATAAATGTTATCAGCCTATTTCTAGGTCAGATTTCCTAAGTTTAAAATCTCGATTTTCTAATATTCACCTTCACCTTTCAGTCCTTCAATTAATATCTGTAATCAATACTAAGTGGGTACCAACACATAGCACGCATTAAGATCACAAGAGATTGAATCAAAGAAAAAAATACCCAATGTATTAAATAAAATCAAACCAGATCCATAATGAAATTGAGAGTGCTACACCCTAACCCTAGAATGAATAACCTACTCACCCATGGTGAGCTTTACAATCAAGTTTATAAAAAGATAAAGAGAAGAAATGAGAAGAAAATAGAGTGAAAGAACCCAAAAAGAGAGTTACAGCCTAGGACTTTTGGAATTTCTGTAACACCCCGTTTGCATAGCCTGGTAGATTTCACTGTTCCGGTGACCGGTGTCGGTCCGGACAATTAATGGGATTAGGGCCACACTTAAGACAACTTGAGAAGCCATAAACACAAATAATTAGTAATGTTTAATTATGTCACGACCCAACCTATGGGCCGGACCGGCACTAGGACCTGGGCCAGACCGGCACTAGGACCTGGGCCAGCCTAAAGCCCCCGAGGCCCGTAGTAAGCCTAACTGTTCATTAACCCAACTCTAAGGCCCATTTGGCCCAATTTTAAGAAATCAACCGGACAGAGTCCGGCCATAAAATGGACCTACCAACGGGGAGTTTTTAACTCACCCGACCTGTAAACACAGTAAATACTCAATTGGGGAGCTCAGCTCACCCTCCACAAACTCATCAGCATAAAAATAAATGGGAGCTCAGCTCCCTCATCCAATCCATCAAACATGCATAGAATATTAAGTTTACAGGTTCAAAATAATAATTTAGTTTACAGACCCAAATCAAATAAACATTTCTAACACATGCGAAAATTCTAAGATTTAACAAGTTTATACAAACATTAGTAATCGACCTGCGAGGGAGAAAGCAGGTTAACCTCAAAAATATCCTCCTGTGGCCTGGAAAAATATTGAACAGGAGTGAGCGTTCGACTCAGAGAGTAAAATACCAATTTTAACCATAATCTCTATAACTATCTAGAACTAATGCAACCTGTGGAGTGAAATGCAACAGCAACAATATTTTCACATCATAATAGCAAAAAGGTAATTTGGAGCACTCACGCACCCAGCAATATCAATCATATATATATGGGAGCTGATCCCCTATACAGCTCTCTTAATTCCAATCAGTGAAGAACTCAAATTTCGGACTTCCACTTAATAACCAAATCGGGGTCCCGATGAAGAACTCAAGCCGTGTCTACCCCAAGGACCGGTCCCAATGAAGATCTCAAGCCGTGTCTACCCGTCCTATCCATAGTCCACACCACATCACACGCACGCCAACGCACGCACACTGCTCTAAATTACCACAACAACATACATGGCACTTTCACAGTTATGAATGCAACATAAATCGTGCCTAAAGTTTAACTACATAAATATATGCATATAAGTGATGCATGGGCATACTTGAACATATAATAATATCGAAATTACAATTAAAATTAATATTTTACTCACAGACTTGACGGTGGTCACTGAGGCGGCTGGGCGGAGGAAGAAGGCTGTCCCGGCTCACCTGACAATTTTATTACAATCATTTAATAAATTTGACTCCATACAAACAAGGAAAAAGACCAAATACGTCCTAAGTCGTGCCGAAAATCCGGCAGAGTCCCCCCTATACCTAGGACCTACCCAACCTGCAAAAGGGCTCAAAACGCACTTCTATATTCACAATCCATATATCCACAACTCAATTACATCACACAGCCCCTCTTGGGCCCATCAAATCAGTCATCCATCACAATATGTAAAATTTCAATTTAGTCCTTATAATTGATTATTTTTGCAAAAACTGCCCAAACAAGCTCTAAAAATTCTAAAACCTTGCCCCGCGGTCCTTAGCAATATTACTAGGCTATTGCAAAAAGAATCATAATTTTCTGAGCTATTACGAATATTTTATGGATTTTTAATCCTATTTAAGCACTAGAAAATTACGAAAAAGCAAGGTTCGGGTTTACCTTTGCCGATTCCGACTTCAGGGACGCGCTCGGGACGTTTGACAATGGGGGGGGGGGGATAGCCAAAACCTCGATCCAATTCGGAGACTTTTCCGATAACGGGTCTGTCTGGCCGGAAATTCACAGACCCGAACAACTGTCGAATTTCCACGAATTGAGGATACCTACACGAAGCCCACAACACGGGGGTTAGTACATAAATTTTTCAGAATTTTCTAAGCTCATTTAATGCTCGAAAAAACACTGCGAAGTTCCGTGGGACCCACTGAAAAACGGTGTCGAAAAAATTTGAAATTTATGTCGCCGCGAAGCTCTCGACGAGTGGAGCACTCGGGTAATCTCGGTTTTCTCGTGGGGTTTACGGTTTGTGAGAAATCTAGCCCAAAAGTCAAAATGGGCTAAAACTTCACAGGCAAAAATTGGACAAACCGCTCGATGGATTTCAGTGTTCTTGGTGTCTATGGAAAGCTCTCGACGAGTAGATGAATTTAGACACAAGACCCGGTTCGATTGGTGGTCGGATCGGCCGAATTTCGGCCGGGAAGACCGAAAGTCGCGCGCGCAAGGGAGGGGCTTTCGCGCGCGTTTTCCGGCCGTTTGGGGCGGCCGTGGTGGGAAAGGCGAAGTCGGCAAGCGAGGTGGGGAGGCGAGGCGGTGGTGGCCGTGGTGGGGTGGGAGGAGAGAGAAAACGGGAGGAAGAGAGAAGGAGGAGGGGACGCGCGTGGGAGAAAAAGAAGAAGGGGAGGGAACCGGTTCGATTCGACCGGTCCGATCTGGTCTGATCCGGTCCGGTTCGATTCGACCGGTTCGATTTGGAATACAAAATTTTGAATTTTTACTCTGCCTCGGGACCAAAAACGAGGTCCAAAAATTTCGAAAAAATTCCAGAAAACTCAGAAAAATTCGTAGACTCCAAATATGTTTTTAGTTTTGCCACGTGGTCTTTAAATTAATTTTTAAAAATCATCAAAGTTTATATTTTTGGAAAATCGAACCCGATTTTTAAAATCCGAAAAATCTCAAAAAAATTCCTAAAATTTAAATAAAATTAAAATACCAAAAATGCTCATAAACTAATAAAATTTAAAATTTTGGGGTGTTACATTCTTCCCCCCTTACAGAAAATTCGTCCTCGAATTTTACACAAGGCAGAATAAAGCACATGATTATACATTGAACAGATAAGGGTACTTGCTACGCATGTCCCGTTCTGATTCCCAGGTGCACTCTTCCATTGACTGGCTCCTCCACAAAACCTTAACCATAGGGATCTGTTTTGATCTCAGCTGTCTCACTTGGTAGTCCACTATGGCTACAGGTTGCTCCTCAAACGTCAAGTTCTCTTTTAGCTCTATTACATCCGGTTGTAGTACATGAGAAGGATCTGGAATGTATTTCCTGAGCATGGAGATGTGAAACACAGGATGGACGTGAGAAAGGTCGGGTGGTAGTTCCAACCGGTAGGTAACTGCTCCAACTCTGTCAGTAACCTCAAAAGGTCCAATATACTGAGGTGCCAACTTGCCCTTCTTTTCAAATATCATGACTCCCTTCATTGGAGAAACCTTGAGGAATACATAGTCGCCCACTGCAAACTCCACATCCCTCCGTCTGGGGTCTGCATAACTCTTCTGCCTACTGAAAGTTGTTTTCAATCGTTCCCTGATTAAAGGAACCATCTCTGAAGTGTACTGCACTAGGTCTACATCATGCACCTTCGCTTCTCCCATTTCCGTCCAACACAGAGGAGACCTACACTTTCTTCCATATAGTGCCTCATAGGGTGCCGTCCTATCTTTGGAATGGTAATCGTTGTTGTAGGCAAACTCCACCAAAGCTAGTGATCATCCCATTGACCTCCAAAATCCAAAACACTCATGCGAAGCATGTCTTCCGATGTTTGGATTTTCCTTCAGTCGTCTGCATGCGAGGGTGGAAAGCAGTACTAAAGTTCAACTGTGTGCCAAGTGCCTCCTGTAACTTTCTCCAAAATCGAGAAGTGAACTAGGGCCCTCTGTCAGATATTATGGAAGTCGGAACTCCATGCAATCTTACTATTTCTCGAATATATAGTCGGGCGTACTGTGCAACAGAATATGTAGTCTTCACAGGCAAGAAGTGAGCTGATTTGGTTAGGCGATCTACAATTACCCATATCGAATCATGTCCTCGCGTGGTACGAGGCAACCCAGTCACAAAATCCATAGTAATCATTTCCCACTTCCATTTTGGGATAGGGAGCTCTTGCAGCTTCCCTGACGATCTCTGGTGTTCAAACTTCACCTTCTGACAAGTCAAGCACTTGGACACAAAATCTGCTATGTCTCTCTTCATGCCATTCCACCAATAGTTATCTTTCACATCATAGTACATCTTGGTGGAACCTGGGTGGACACTGTACAGTGTGTAGTGTGCCTCTCGCATGATTTCATTCCTGAGGTTGTCCACATCGGGCACACATATCCTAGAACCTTGCACTAGGGCGCCATCATTGGCAAATCCAAACTCATCACCTTCACCTTGCTGTACTCTTTCTATGATCTTCATCAATTGTTGGTCTCTATGCTGGGAAACTCTAACTCTGTCCCGCAAGTCTGGCCTCACTAAAAAATGAGCCAACAATACCCCCTCATCTGAAAGATTTAGGATTAAACCTTGATTCATCAACTCATGTACTTCTTGAATCAATGGTCTCTTCTCTGCTGAAATGTGCGCCAAACTGCCAGAAGATTTTCTGCTCAAGGCATCTACCACTACATTGGCCTTCCCAGGTGGTATTGGATGGTGCAATCATAGTCTTTCAGAAGCTCCATCCATCTCCTCTGTCTCAAGTTTAAATCCCTCTGTTGGAAGATGTACTTCAAACTCTTGTGGTCGGTGTATATCTCGCACACTTCACCATACAGGTAGTGTCTCCAGATTTTTAGTGCAAAGACTACAGCCGCCATTTCCAAATCATGGGTGGGGTAGTTCTGCTCATGCCTCTTCAGCTGTCTTGAAGCATAAGCCACTACTTTTCCATTCTACATCAAAACACACCCTAGGCCAACTCTGGAGGCGTCACAGTACACGGTGTATCCTTCACCACTCATAGGTAGTGTCAATACAGGGGCAGTGGTTAGACACTACTTAAGCTTCTGGAAACTCTTCTCACAGTCATCTGTCCAAATGAATGAAACATTCTTCTGAGTTAACTTAGTCAAGGGAGCCGCTATCCTGGAAAATTCTTGCACAAAACGCCTGTAGTAGCCAGCTAAACCCAGAAAACTTCGCACCTCAGTGACTATTGTAGGCCTAAGCCAATCAGTTACAGCTTCAATTTTCTTGGGATCCACTTGAATACCGTCACTAGAAACCATGTGTCCCAAGAATGAGATGCTTTCTAGCCAAAATTCACATTTTGAAAATTTAGCATATAGCTGGTGCTCCCTCAACGTCTGCAACACCATTCTCAAGTGCCACACGTGTTCTTCCTCGGTCTGAGAGTATACCAAAATGTCATCTATGAATACAATGACGAAACGGTCCAAAAATGGCTTGAACACCCGGTTCATCAAATCCATGAAGGCTGCTGGTGCATTAGTGAGTCCAAAAGACATCAACAAGAACTCATAATGACCATATCTTGTCCTGAATGCCGTTTTGGACACATCCTCATCCCTGATTCTCAACTAATGGTAGCCTGATCGCAGAACTATCTTGGAAAAGAATCTAGCCCCTTGGAGCTGATCAAACAGATCATCGATCCGAGGAAGTGGATACTTGTTCTTCGCAGTCACCTTGTTCAGCTGTCTATAGTCAATACACAACCTCAATGACCCATCCTTCTTTCTCACGATTAGAACAGGAGCACCCCAGGGTGAAGTGCTCAGACGTACTTCAGGAATACATAATTACTCACTGCAAGCTCTACATCCCTCCACCTAGGATTTGTATAGCTTTTCTGTTTGCTGAAGGCAATTTTCAAATGTTCCTTCATCCTAAGAACTATCTCTGAGGTGTACTGGACCAGGTTTATATCATGCACATTAGCTTCTCCCACTTCTATCCAACATAGGGGCGATCTACAATTTCTGCCATACAGTGCCTCATAGGGTGCCATCTCAATGTTTTAATGATAGCTATTATTGTAGGAAAACTCTACCAAAGGCAGCTGATCATCCCATTAACCTCTAAAATTTAGGACACACATACGAAGCATATCCTCCAGTGTCTAAATTGTTCTTTTAGACTGCCCATCTGTCTGAGAATAGAAGGTTGTATTAAAGTTTAACTATGTGCCAAGTGCCTCTTGTAACTTTTTCCAGAATCAAGAAGTAAACTGGGGTCCCCTGTTTGATATTATAAAAGCAGAAACTCCATATAATCTGACTATCTCATGAATATAGAGCCTGGTGTATTGAACAACAGAATAAGTGGTTCGCACAGGAAAAAAATGAGCTGACTTAGTCAAACGATCCACTATCACCCATATTAAGTCATATCCACATGTGGTACGAGGCAACCCAGTTACAAAATTCATAGTAATCATTTCCCACTCCCACTCCAGAATGGGAATCTCCTGCAACTTCCCTAATGGCCTATGATGTTCAAACTTCACCTTCTAAGAAAGTCAAGCACTTCGATACAAAATCTGCTATGTCTCTCTTCATGTCATTCCACCAGTACCTATCATTCACATCATGGTACATCTTAGTGGAGCCTGGGTGGACATTATAGGGTGTGTAGTGTGCCTCTTGTATGATCTCAGCTCTACAGTTGCCCACATTTGGCACACATATTCTAGAGCCTTACATAAGAGCACCATCTGCCCCAAATCTAAACTCACAGTCTTCTTCCTGCTTTACCATTTCCACAATTCTCATCAATTGTGGGTCTCTGTGTTGAGAAACTCTAATTATGTCCTGCAGGTTTGGCCTTACTCTAAAATGTGCCAAGAGTGCACCTGTATCTGCCATATCCAAGACCAGTCCTTGATCCATCAATTTATGTAACTCTTGGGTCAATGGCCTCCTTTCAGTTGATATGTGCGTCAAACTACCAGAAGATTTCCTACTCAAGGCATCTGCCACTACATTCGCCTTTCCAAGATGGTATTAAATAGTGCAGTCATAATCCTTTAGAAGCTCCATCCATCTCCTCTGCCTCAAATTCAAGTCCTTCTACTGAAAAATGTATTTTAGGCTTTTGTGGTCACTGTATACCTCACATACTTCACCATAGAGATAATGCCCCCAAATCTTTAATGCAAATGCTACAGCCGCCATCTCTAAATCATGAGTGAAGTAGTTCTGCTCGTGCTTCTTTAGCTGTCTAGTAGCATAAGCCATTACCTTTTCATGCTGCATTAAAACACACCCCAACTTAACCTTGGAAGTATTTCAGTACACTATATATCATTCTCCACTTACAGGCAACGTCAACACAGGGGTTGTGGTTAAACTTTCCTTAAGCTTCTAGAAGCTTTCCTCACATTCATATGACCAAAAGAATGGGACATTCTTTCGAGTTAACTTGGTTAGGGGAGCTGCTATCCTGGAGAAATTCTGCACAAAGTGTCGGTAATAACTTGGTAGGCCTAGAAAACTCCATACTTCAGTGACTGTTGTAGGCCTAAGCCAGTCAGTTACTGTCTCAATTTTCCTGGGATCCACTTAAATACCTTCACTAGAAACCACGTGTCCTAAGAATGAGATGCTTTCTAGCCAAAACTCATATTTTGAAAATTTGGCATAAAACTGATGCTCCCTTAATGTCTGCAACACCATCCTCAAATGTCAAACATGCTCTTCTTCAGTGTGGAAATGCACCAAAATATCATCTATAAATACAATAACAAAATGATCTAGGAATGGCTTAAACACCTTATTCATTAAGTCCATGAAGGCCGCTGGTGCAATAATGAGCCCAAAAGACATCACCATGAACTCATAATGACTATACTTAGTCCTGAATGCTGTCTTTGGCATATTCTCACTTTGAATTCTCAGCTGGTGATAACCCGACCATAGGTCTATTTTGAAAAAGTACCTCGCTCCTTATAATTGGTCAAACAAGTCATCAATATGAGAAAGTGGATACTTGTTCTTAATTGTCACCTTGTTTAACTATACGTAGTCTATGCACAATCTCAAAGATCCATCCTTTTTCCTCACAAATAGAACAGGAGCACCCTAGGTTGAAGTACTTGGATGGATGAAACCCTTGTCCAGAAGCTCTTGTAGTTGCTCCTTCAGATCCTTCAACTCTGCTGATGCCATCCTATAAGGTGGCATAGAGATGGGGTTAGTACCTGGCACAATGTCTATACAGAACTCTATTTCCCTTTTCGGTGGCAACCCTGGAAGCTCCTTTCAAAATATATCTATAAATTCCCTGACCACAAGAACATCCTCTACATTGACACCTTCAATAGACGTGTCCCTTACTAATGCCGCATATCCCTGACATCCGCACCTCAACATCTTTCTGGTGCTAATAGTTGATACTAGGTTGTATGAAGCCACGCTTCTATCACCATTGAAAGTAAACTCTTCTACTCTAAGTATATGAAAATACACCTTTTTATTTCTGCAATCTAGGGTGGTATAATGAGTTAACAACCAATCCATTCCCAAGATTACATCAAAGTCCATCACTGGCAAAGGAACCAAGTCTACCAGAAGGATCTTTCCATCTACTACAACTGGGCTACCTGGGAAAGCCATATCTACATCTATGTTATCACTAAGTAGAGTAGCTACAGATAAAGGACACTCTAGAGTTATAGGATTCCTACCTAACCTTTGTTAGTAGTATGCCCTAAAGCATATCATTTAGTATGTATCTTGTACATATTTTATTAATAAAAGGCATTTCTACTTTTCCATTTACATAATATATTTATGTGTAATAGAAAAGGTCCATTGATATTTTGTTAGAAATATTATTCTTAAGTTGTTAAGAATATGAGTGACAATATTTCTAGCACAAAGTATCATAAATAGGTTCACAATCGAGGATACTTCATAATAAGGACATGACTTATCCAGAAAGATTGTATTCATGTTTGTTCCCAAGTTATTTATATGAGATATAAATAAGATGGAATGGTGAGTCTCATGCCATATAACAAACATGATAGGCACTTATAAATGATAAGTAGGCCGAACCAGTGACGCTTATGACAAGCACATGGAGTTTACTCTTGTCAATGTTTTGTCATAAATCATATTAGTGCATATAATCTTTAGACCTGAGATAGCACAGTTATCTTGTATATAGGTAGTTTGAGTTTGATACTGCTTTCATACTTGTACTATGTATGGGTATATGGGCATGTGTTGGCTCCTACTAGTTATATATGGAGATAGGTGTTGATCAAGATGGAATCTGTTCCTCTAAGTAAATAGAGATAAAATCCTATGTTCATTTAATTGTTCTTGATGTTTCAAGTTCCTGGCCAGGACAGATAGATTTATTCAGAAAAGAGTTTCTGATGAGAAAATTCTTTTAATCAAGAACTGGAATTAAAAGAGAACATAATATTCATAGCAAATAGAGTTTGACATAAACCATGACTCCAGCTTGAGTTGGGATTTTGTAACAGAGAGATTCTAGTGCATGGTAACATATGATTATAGGTTCATTTAAGGTAAATCTTATTACTAATTGGGTGGCCATGGCATGCTATGCTAGGTGTTAACCATGGTCTATGAGGTTCATAAAATGATTTAGAGAAATCATTTATGGTAAGAAAGAGTTCTGATGA
The DNA here is from genome assembly GCF_030052815.1 of Hevea brasiliensis. Taxonomy (NCBI): domain Eukaryota; kingdom Viridiplantae; phylum Streptophyta; class Magnoliopsida; order Malpighiales; family Euphorbiaceae; genus Hevea; species Hevea brasiliensis. The sequence continues at coordinate 127,023,060 of NC_079493.1, forward strand.
TATTAAGAGTTGATATCATGTCTCATTGCCAATTAGTGATGAGCCTAGTAAGTCACACACATACACAAGTTATCACCTAATTAAATATGATTTAATTAATTAATTAAAGAGTTTAATTGATTAATTAAATAGGTTTGGTTTGCAATTAGATTGCAAAGTCCCTAGCATGACTTGAAACTAAATCTAGATTATTGGATGTGTAGTATAAATTAAATTTATATTTAAAGTGTTTAAATATGAATTTAATTGATGAGAAATTAATTAATAGAGATTAATTAATTAATTTATATTTGATATAAATTAATTAGAAGAAGAAAATAATTATTTTGGGTTAAGAACTCAAAATTAAGACATAGGGGCATTTTGGTCATTTTGCAGTGTGACACGTGGCACCATGAGATGGTGACACATGGCATAACACATAAGCTTGCCAAATGTTTTTTAATCATGTAAGATGATTAAAATCAAGATTAAATATAGGTTTGACACTTGGCACAATGTGATTGGGTCACTTAAACCTAGAGCTAATCAAAAGGTGACATGTGGCTAGGGTTTAATGTGTTAACCTAGCTATTTAAGTGTGGTTATGAAAAGAAAACATAACCAGCAGCCTCTCCTCTCATTTGTCACGCCACTTTGAGCCTCTCCAGCTATTTCTCTTCATCTCTCATCAATTCAAAGAGATTAGCCATCAATCTCTTGAATTAAGAACACTAGAAATTGTTTCTAGTGTCCTGTTTACATCTCTAATCTCTTAAAAGGCAGAACTTGAATTTCTAATTAATAGAAAAGGCTTTAGAAGCTGTTCAAGGGCTGCCATAGGTGTTCTTGGTGTGGACAAGCTAGAGGGACAACATCTGGTGTCCTGAAGACGAATCTCAAAGGCGCAGACACGCTGCAGCACATCAAGAGGTTAGTGTAATCGTTCTTGATTTAATCTAGGGTTCTAAAATTAATCTGATTAATTTTAAAATCTTAAATGGCAAATACATATCCAAAAACATATTAAAAGAGTTTTAATATGTTGTTTATCATTGAAATCAAATAGATAAAAATAAATCTTGCATGGTGCATGTGACCCTAGGTGAAAATTTCTGAATTCAATGGTATAATCTTGTGTTTTTCACGCCTGCCTTCAATTGGTATCAGAGCCACTATATTTGCCATTTAGATTGTTGATTATATGATTTAATTGTGTGATTTGATCATGAGATGATTGATTCATTGCTGGTTGGATTAAGAGGTGTGGCGGCACACATGGTGAAACCACCATTGGTGGCGGCAACAATGGTTCCATGGGTGGTTCAAGGTTTGGCTTTTAATTCTGCAATTGTTGTATGATCTAAGGCCTATTCTTTGACTAATTAAAGTGTTTAATTAGTTGTTTTAATCACACAATTAAATTATGATTCAAATCAGAATTTAAAAAAAAATGTTTGAATGTGATTCAAATCTGAATTTTAAAAGTTGTTTGAATGTGATTCAAATCTGAATTTTTAAAGTTGTTTGAATCATATTTAAATCTGATTTTTTAAAATTGATTCAATAAAATTCAGATCTGATTTTTTAAAAAATATTTGAATGTGATTCAAATCTGATTTTTAAAAAAATATTTGAATGTGATTCAAATCTGAATTTTTGAAGTTGTTTGAATGTGATTCAAATCTGAATTTTTAAATTTGTTTGAATGAGATTCAAATCTGAATTTTTAAATTTATTTGAATCATATTCAAGTCTGGATTTTTAAGTTGAATATGAGATATTCAATTTAATATAAGTATGTATGTTTTATTTAATTGTTAAATAGTGATATGCATGATGGATGATCATGGACTATAAAAGACCAATGTGATTGGATTTATTTTTTTTTATGTTTCTTTGGGATTGTAAATTAATTAATTAATTTTAATTTATTTTGGGCATGTATTATTAAGTTTGTAATAATTTTTGGGTTGTAATTTCATTTATTTAAATTCTTGTAAATTCGCCTTGGTATGCCAAGGATTACTATGTAATATTGGATTGCAAGAAGTTCAAGGAGGTTAAGAGCATTGGTGGGACCAGTGGGAGGAATTCAAGATCAAGTGTTGATTATGTACTCCTTCAGCAACTCTTGTAAAATGAATGAATGAAATGCACCTAGGAATGCCCTGATTCAATTCTTGGTGGCTCAGAATTGAATCCCTTAGAAAGTCCATGATCATACCATATTTACTGCTTATCCATGAATGCATGAGATGTATGGGAATGTATGCAATTATGTGATATATGCATGCCAAATGGATAATGTGCAAAGTGAGACCTTAATAGTAATTAGGATGGCTATAAAATCTTCTAAACAAATGATTAAGTTGGAAATGGTATAATTAAAGTAATTATAACATAAGCCCTCCATTGGAGCAATTATTTTAAGAAATTTTAAATAGTTGCATGAGATGCAATTAATTTAAGAGATTTTCTTAAGAATAATTGTTAAGCATGAGATGTTGTAAATATGTAAATGGTTTGGTGGCCAATATTGGATGTACCTGAGGACATTAAAATTATTTGCATAATTACTGGCTCAATGGGATCAACTTAACTAATGCAAGATAAGTCAATAATGGATGCACCTGAGATTTTGAGCATTAGGGGCTAGGTAAAGGATTGAACCTCACATGAGATGTGATGGGCAAGGAGTTGCTCACTTATAGTTTATTGTAATTCCAATAATGGATGTACCTGAGGATGATCAATAGAATTATAAGAATTCAATCACCCACTAGAAATCCATCCAACTAGGATTTTCTTTTTCTACTTTGGAAGTGTAGGATTCGCTAAGTTAGTGGGAGGACCAATTTGATTAAAAGACCATAATCATTTTGGTTAATTACATGATACATTTACTAATTAATCTAGTTATTTTCTGCAGTTAATTTTCTGATAAAAATGAGCACAAAACAACCACCACCATCCAATATCCTTGCAAGCATACTTGATCACAACAGTTTGACAGGACCTAAACTGTCTGATTGGCTAAGAAATTTGAAACTTGTCCTGAACCTTGAACATATAGGATATGTTCTAGATTCAAATGTTCCTGGTCCCTTACCTCCAGAGGCCACACAAGAGGAACATGAAACTTTGGACAAGTGGAAGGAGCATGATATGAGAGCTAAGTGTTACATGCTTGCTTCTATGAGTAATGAGTTACAGAAGCAACATGAGAACATGCAGAGTGCGAGTGAGATCCTCCTTCACCTACAAGAGTTGTATGGTGAGCAGCGAGGAATGCTAGGTATGAGATATCTAGACGCTTATTCCGTATGAGGATGTCCGAGGGATGAATATTGGGGATCATGTCCACAAGATGATTCGGCTGATTGAGCAGTTGGAACATCTTGACTTCAACATGGATTTCCAACTACAAACGGATTTGATCCTTTAGTCCCTTCCTAAGTCTTTTGGGAATTTTGTGACAAATTTCCATATGACTAAACAGGAATGCACCTTAGCTGAATTACTCAACATGCTGGTTATTGCCCAAAAGAATATACCAGGCAATAAAGGAAAAGAGGTAGCTTTGGTTGCATCTTCTTCTGCTGGAAAGTCCAACAAGAAGAAAGGCAATAAGAAAAAGAAACCTCAGATTCCTGGTCCTTCCAAGAAAATAGCTAAACAGAAAAGGAAGACTAAAGCTGATGGAGGCAAAGGAAAGTGTTTCCACTGCCAAAAGGATGGGCACTGGAAAAGGAACCGCCTGCAGTATCTTGCTTCTCTGAAGGACAAGAAGGATACACCTTCTAAGGTATGTCCATATCTTGTTATTTAGATTCGATGATACTCATAGTTCATCTACTTGGGTTTTAGATATCTGGTGCCGCTTCTCACATTTCTAATGATATGCAGAACTAGCAAACAAAGAGTACTTGCGTTCTCAAGATATTAGAGTCCGGATTGGCAATGACTCAACTGTTGAAGCTTTAGCCATAGGATCTAAATCTTTTTACATGTTTGGACATGTTTTGTGTTTGGATAATATTTTATATGTACCTGATGCTTTTAAGAACATCATTTCTATATCTAGTTTGACTAGAAATGGCTATGAATTTCAGTTCACAGATGATGTTTGCAATATTTATTTTGGAAATAAATATGTTGGTTCGGGTTATATGAATGATGGTTTTTATTATTTGGATAATAATGACAAACACAAATTGAATGCAAGTGATCTAAAAGAATACAATGCCATGGTGAAAACCAACTCAAGTTCAAAATATATTTGGCACTTAAGGTTATATCATGTTGCAGAAGATAGGATTGCAAAATTGGAGAAAATGGGGATTCTATCCTCATTGGGCTCTGAGCCTACTCCAACTTGTGAATCTTGCCTTCAAGGCAAAATGTCTAGATCACCCTTTGTTGGACAAGGGCTAAGAGCTGAAAATATTTTGGAACTAATACATAGTGATGTATGTGGTCCGTTTAAAGAAATGGCTAGAGGGGGTTTTCATTATTTTATTACCTTTACTGATGATAAATCAAGGTTTGGGTATTTGTATTTGATAAAATACAAACATGAATCCTTTGAAAAGTTTAAGGAATTTAAATCTGAAGTAGAAAATCAAACAGGAAAAAGTATTAAAGCTCTTCGATCAGATCGTGGAGGTGAATATTTGAGTACTGAATTTGATGAATACTTGAGAGAGCATGGCATTGTTTCTCAGCTGACTCCTCTAGGAACGCCACAGCTGAATGGTGTATCTGAAAGGAGAAATTGTACCTTATTGGATATGGTACGTAGTATGATGAGCTATACTGACATGCCAATTTTTTTTTTTGGGGATTTGCATTAGAATCAGCTTTATATATTCTGAATAGGATTCCATCAAAATCAGTTTCTTCCACACCTTATGAGATATGGCATGGAAGAAAACCAAGTCTTAAGCATGTTAAGATTTGGGGTTGTCGACTTATATCAAAAAGTCAACAACGATAAATTGGAGACCAGATCAGAAAAATGTCGATTTGTTGGATATCCAAAAGATAGTTTTGGATATTATTTTTATTTGCCTACTTCACAAAAGGTTGTAATAAGTAGAGATGCCACATTTCTTGAACAACAGTTTGTTCAAGAAGGAGGCAAAGGAAGGCAAATAGAGTTAGAATTGGAGAATTCTGACCAACCAACAGATTAGATGGATATAGATCCATCTAGTCAACCTATACCCATTGATGAAACATCTACAGCTATTCCTCGTAGAACAATCAGGGTATCTCACCCACCAGTGAGATGTGGTTTTCTTCATGAAGAAGAACAAGAGTTGTCTACTCATGAAGAAGTAGATCATGGAGATGATCCACTTACCTATGAAGAAGCTATATCAGATATAGACTCTTCAAAATGGATTGATGCTATGAAATTCGAGATTGATTCCATGTATAAGAATCAAGTTTGGGATTTTGTTGACCCACCTGAAGGTATTGTACCTATAGGGAACAAATGGGTTTTCAAGAAGAAAATTGGTTCTGATGGAAAGGTAGAGACCTATAAGGCAAGGCTAGTAGCGAAAGGGTTTCGCCAAAGGCAAGGAATAGACTATGAGGAGACTTTCTCGCTTGTTGCCATGCTTAAATCAATTAGGATTTTATTAGCAATAGCTGCATACTATAATTATGAGATTTAGCAGATGGATGTCAAAACAGCTTTTCTCAATGGATACATTGAAGAAAACATTTTCATGGAACAACCTAGGGGATTTGAATCCCAAGATGGTTCCAAGGTATGCAAGCTAAAGCGATCCATTTATGGGTTGAAACAAGCTTTGAGGAGTTGGAACATCCGTTTTGATGAAGCCATTAAATCTTTTGGTTTTATCAAAAATGAGGATGAGCCATGTGTATATAACAAGGTTAGTGACAGTGCTATCACTTTCCTTGTCTTATATGTGGATGACATACTGTTGATGGGTAATGATACAGGTATGTTGACGACTATAAAGGTATGGTTGTCAAATACATTCTCCATGAAAGACTTAGGGGAGGCAACCTATATTCTTGGGATTCGCATCTATAGAGATAGAGCGAAAAGAATAATTGGTTTATCCCAAAGTCTATACTTGGAAAAGGTGTTAAAGAGGTTTAACATGCTTGATTCCAAGAGAGGATTGTTACCAGTGAGACATAGTATCCACCTTTCTAAAGAGATGTCTCCAAAGACACCTGAAGAAAGAGATAAGATGGCTAGGATTCCATATGCTTCGGCTATTGGAAGTTTAATGTATGCAATGTTGTGTACTAGGCCGGATATCGCATATCTTTGTTAGTTTGACTAGCGGTATCAATCCAATCCAGTTTGGAACATCGATAGGTATCAAGAATATCCTTAAGTACTTGAGAAGAACTAAGGATTTATTCTTGATTTATGGAGGTGGAGACTTGCAATTGGATGGTTATACTGATTACGATTTCTAATCAGATATCGATGATAGAAAGTCTACCTCTGGGTATATGTTCATTTGTAATGGAGGTGCAGTTAGTTGGAAGAGTTCCAAAGCGAGCACATTGCAGATTCCACTACAGAGGTGAGTATATTCTTTGCATCGGATCTTTGCAAAGGAAGTGTTTGGATAAAGAAGTTCGTGAGAACTTACAGTAGTTTCTTCCATTGAGTCGGCGGTTCCACTGCTGTGACAACAATGGAGCGATCATACTGAGCTAAGGAACTAAGGTCTCACCCAAAATCCAAACACATAGAAAGGCACTACCACATTATCAGAGATATAGTTGGGTAAGGCGATATAGCCATGCAGAAAAATAACATCAGCTGAAAAATTCAGCTGATCCATTCACTAAGCTTTTTCACAAGTTCAGTTAGACCGACATCTTGAGAAGATAGGTCTAAGGTATTGTAATGAATGGCTCTAGTGCTAGTGGGAGATTGTTAGTAGTATGCCCTAAAGCATATCATTTAGTATGTATCTTGTACATATTTTATTAATAAAAGGCATTTCCACTTTTCCGTTTACATAATATATTTATGTGTAATAGAAAAGGTCCATTGATATTTTGTTAGAAATATTATTCTTAAGTTGTTAAGAATATGAGTGACAATATTTCTAGCACAAAGTATCATAAATAGGTTCACAATCGAGGATACTTCATAATAAGGACATGACTTATCCAGAAAGATTGTATTCATGTTTGTTCCCAAGTTATTTATATGAGATATAAATAAGATGGAATGGTGAGTCTCATGCCATATAACAAACATGATAGGCACTTATAAATGATAAGTAGGCCGAACCAGTGATGCTTATGACAAGCACATGGAGTTTACTCTTGTCAATGTTTTGTCATAAATCATATTAGTGCATATAATCTTTAGACCTGAGATAGCACAGTTATCTTGTATATAGGTAGTTTGAGTTTGATACTACTTTCATACTTGTACTATGTATGGGTATATGGGCATGTGTTGGCTCCTACTAGTTATATATGGAGATAGGTGTTGATCAAGATGGAATCTGTTCCTCTAAGTAAATAGAGATAAAATCCTATGTTCATTTAATTGTTCTTGATGTTTCAAGTTCATGGCGGAGACAGATAGATTTATTCAGAAAAGAGTTTCTGATGAGAAAAATCTTTTAATCAAGAACTGGAATTAAAAGAGAACATAATATTCATAGCAAATGGAGTTTGACATAAACCATGACTCCAGCTTGAGTTGGGATTTTGTAACAGAGAGATTCTAGTGCATGGTAACATATGATTATAGGTTCATTTAAGGTAAATCTTATTACTAATTGGGTGGCCATGGCATGCTATGCTAGGTGTTAACCATGGTCTATGAGGTTCATAAAATGATTTAGAGAAATCATTTATGGTAAGAAAGAGTTCTGATGATATTAAGAGTTGATATCATGTCTCATTGCCAATTAGTGATGAGCCTAGTAAGTCACACACATACACAAGTTATCACCTAATTAAATATGATTTAATTAATTAATTAAAGAGTTTAATTGATTAATTAAATAGGTTTGGTTTGCAATTAGATTGCAAAGTCCCTAGCATGACTTGAAACCAAATCTAGATTATTGGATGTGTAGTATAAATTAAATTTATATTTAAAGTGTTTAAATATGAATTTAATTGATGAGAAATTAATTAATAGAGATTAATTAATTAATTTATATTTGATATAAATTAATTAGAAGAAGAAAATAATTATTTTGGGTTAAGAACTCAAAATTAAGACACGAGGGCATTTTGGTCATTTTGCGGTGTGACACGTGGCACCATGAGATGGTGACACATGGCATAACACATAAGCTTGCCAAATGTTTTTAATCATGTAAGATGATTAAAATCAAGATTAAATATAGGTTTGACACTTGGCACAATGTGATTGGGTCACTTAAACCTAGAGCTAATCAAAAGGTGACATGTGGCTAGGGTTTAATGTGTTAACCTAGCTATTTAAGTGTGGTTATGAAAAGAAAACATAACCAGCAGCCTCTCCTCTCATTTGTCACGCCACTTTGAGCCTCTCCAGCTATTTCTCTTCATCTCTCATCAATTCAAAGAGATTAGCCATCAATCTCTTGAATTAAGAACACTAGAAATTGTTTCTAGTGTCCTGTTTACATCTCTAATCTCTTAAAAGGCAGAACTTGAATTTCTAATTAATAGAAAAGGCTTTAGAAGCTGTTCAAGGGCTGCCATAGGTGTTCTTGGTGTGGACAAGCTAGAGGGACAACATCTGGTGTCTCAAGACGAATCTCAAAGGCGCAGACATTGCTGACACATCAAGAGGTTAGTGTAATCATTCTTGATTTAATCTAGGGTTCTAAAATTAATCTGATTAATTTTAAAATCTTAAATGGCAAATACATATCCAAAAACATATTAAAAGAGTTTTAATATGTTGTTTATCATTGAAATCAAATAGATAAAAATAAATCTTGCATGGTGCATGTGACCCTAGGTGAAAATTTTTGAATTCAATGGTATAATTTTGTGTTTTTCACACTTCCGTTCCTTCAACCTTAGGGCAAAAATAGGAGAAACAAACGAGTGCATAGCACCTGGATCTATCAAAACACATGCCTCAAAGGAACAGACTGAAAGAATACCTACCACAACTGCATTTGAAGCCTAAGCTTTTTGGTGGGTCAAGGTGAAAACCTAAGCTTAACCCCTACCTCGAGCTGCAGAACCCTAAAGTTGACTCTTGCCTCCAGATCTGCCTCTAAATCCACATCCTCCCTGTCCATGGCCCTGTTGGCAACTGTGCTGACTGCCTGCCATGCTAGATGTGCCAGGATGCATCTGACAGGGCATATTACCATTAGAACCTTATGACCCCATCAAGTGCTCACTGAACATGGGACATTCCTTAATAAAGTAGCCCTATTGGCCACATCTAAAGCATCCACTAGAGCCTATCAAATAAGGCCCCAGGTGTGATATGCCACATTATGTGCATGGCGCTAAGGAGGACCCTGAACCAGATCCAAAACAGATGTACCCTGAACTCTGACCACTGCTTGAACCATAAACTGGCCTGAATCCTCTGGTTTTATGTTTGTGGCCTGCTTTCCTATTCCCTCTAATCCTTTCGCTGTGGTGGTTGCCATAACCTGGCTGCCACCCATGATGTGCATTTATGGGAAACTATATAACCCTTTAGCCCTATTTTTCTTTGCTCTGTTCCCATCATCTCTCATATAGCTAATTTCAATTTGCTTGGCCCTATCCACTACTACATCAAAGGGTTAATCTGACAACATAGCCAGGTTTGCATACCTCATGTCCAGCCCCTTTAGAAACCTCTTCACTTTCATGCTTTCTGTAGCCACTGCTGTCGGGGCATACCTGCTCAGCTCTAGGAATTCAGCAGCATACTCATCTACAGACCTACCATTCTGTCTTAAGGCCTCAAAGGCCCACTGCTTTTAATCTCTAAAACTCTCTAGTACAAATTTATTGATGAACAACTCAACAAACTATGTCCATATGCATATATTTATAAGTGATGCTTGAGCATGCCTTGAATATATAATAATATTGAAATTATAAATAAAATCAATATCTACTCACAAATTAATTGAAAGTCACTACGGTGGCTGGGCGGAGGAGGAAGGTTGACCCGGCTCACCTAAATAATTATATTACAACTTCATCAGTATTAGATTCAAAACAAAGCTTTAAAGAGTTAAAAGACACCCTAATTTATGCCGAAAATCTGACAAAGTTTTCCCCATACTTAGGACCTACACAACCTGTAAAGAGGTTGAAATAACACTTTTAAAGCCACACATTATCTCAACAATAACACATGGCCCTTTCTAGGCGCTCCAACTCAGGCAAATCTCACACAATCCAATAATTCAATTATAAGGCTTAAAAAAGACATTTTACAAAAGTCATTCAAACTAGCTCTAAAAATGCTAAAACTTTACCTCGTAGTCCTTAACAATATTATAAAGCTAATGTAAAAGGAATTATAATTTTCTAGCCATCCACAGATATTTTATGGATTTTTATTTTAAACCCAGTAGTATGAAATTGAAGAAACTTAGAGTTTAGGTTTACCTACACCAATTCTGACGCTTGAAACACGTCCGGGGCATCTGAAAATAGTGGCATAAACTATAAATTTGACTCAATTTTGAAGTAGCTTCGGCAGCCTATCTGCTCGGCCTGAAATTGCAGATCCGAGCGACGATCGAATTTCTACAAAACGAAAGTACCTACACAAAGCTCACAAAACCAGGACTTAGAATAAAATATTTATGAAATTAATTAAACTCATTTAAAGCTCGAAAAATCACTGCGAAGTTTGTGGGACCCACCGAATTTCTTGTGTTGAAAAAATTTAAAATTTATATTACCACGAAGCTCTTGTCGAGTGAAGCACTCCGGTAATCTCAGAATCTTTGTGGGGTTTCCGGTTTGGGAGAAATTTAGCCCAAAAGTCGAAATGGGCTAAAATTTTCCAAGCTAAAATTGGACAATCCGCTTGATGAAAATTTATGATCTTGGTGTCTATGGAAAGCGCTCGAGGTATTAATGATGTTTGGACAAGACTCGGTCCAATTGGTGGTTCAATCAATCGGATTTTTACCGAAAAGGTGGGATAGTGTGCTGCGCGAGTAAAGGACTTTGGACCCATTTTTCGGTGTACTGGGGTGGCAGTAGGCGAGGGGAAAGCTTGGGGGAGGTGCGCCAGTGTAACACCCCTATTTGTATAGCCTGGTATATTTCACTGTTCCGGTGACCGGTATCGGTCCGGACAACTAAGGGGATTAGAACCACACTTAAGATAACTAGATAAGCTATAAACACAAATAATTAGTAATTGCCAATTAGTTAAGTATAAATAAGAAGAACAGAACATAAGAAGTTAAACGAGCCGAGAGTCACAGCGATGGGTGACCTTCTCGGGAACGACTGCGAAGTCAATTTAAACTCAAATTTCGAACCGTAAAATGTGACGCTGCGGTCCTTAGGACCATTATGAACACAATGGAAAAGAGAAAATCATGAAAAAGAATTGTTAAGCCAGTCAAATAATTAGGTCAGAGAGCCAAAAGAAATATTGAATTATTTGCAAATCGGGTTGAATCGGCGAGGGGCAATTTGGTCAATTGACCCCGAGAGCTGACTCCTGACCTAACTGTCCAATAAAATCGGAGAAAAGAAAATTTCGGAATCGAGAATTAAATTAAAGAACTAATAGAAAAATTAAAAAAAAAAAGAGAAAATGAAAAAGTGAAGAGAGGTGACATCATGCATGACATCATGCATGATGCCATAAATCCTATAATTAATAAATTCAATTAATTAGATATTTTGATCTTCCTAAGACATAAAAAAAGAAAGGAAAAGAAAAGAAAAAAAAAATGCAAAAGTCTTCTTCTTCCTCATTGTGCCGCCCTCACTCCCTCTCTCCCTCTCCATTGTTCAAACTCCATTAAAGCTTGAGTTCAAGCTTTTAAATCCCTACTAAACCCCAATTTCTTCCATAATTATTCCATAAAAACTTGTTTTAGTCACTTGAGAAGAAGCTTGATCACCAAAGAAAGAAGAAAAGAGGAAGGAAATTTGAGAATTCAAATCCAAGTGAAGGTAAGCACCCTAATTTGAAAAATTGAGAATTATTAGTCATGTTTGTAGCTTAAAATAACTTAGAAGTTAAAGAAATGAAATGAAATTAATTGTTGAAGGACCAAACTGAAATTCGACCAACTAGGGTTACTATGCTTATGTTTGAGTTTTGATTGAATTTAAGATGTTAGGCAAACTTGCATGAATGTGGTAGTGAGATTGAAATGCTTAAAATTGGTTAAATGTGACAATTTATTGTGGTTAGGGTTTTGGGCACTTAGGGTTTAGAGACCAAAGATGTGAGAATGGGTAAATGATGTCTTGGACCTAATTTGAAGTGAGAAATGGTCAATTATGACCAAATGGAAGGTGTTAGAAGTGTTTGAACCAAAACCAAATTCGGATTCAATGTGGTCATGCTACTGGCAGCATGACCAAGGTCCCTTTGAGGGACCAAAAATGAAAATTTACAAGTCCAATTGGTATGAGACCAATTGGGAATGAAAATAGACACTAAATGACACAATTTTCATTTAGGAAGCATGCCCAAAAAGTTACAAAAACCTAGTGAACAAATTGACCAAACTCGGAAAATCACAGTCTACCCTGTACAAACTGACCAAATGAACAGTGTTTGTTCATTTGGCCATAACTTGAGCTAGGCAGGTCTAAATGACCTGAAATTTGACCAATGGACAGTTGAGATATAGATCTAAAACTTTCATGAAGAACACAAACCCAAATTATTCCATTAACCAAGTCATTTGGCCACCCTAAGTTGGTGACCTAAAACTGCCAGAACCAAAATTTGCCCAGAAAATATGGGTTAAGTCCAATCCGGCAGCCATGGTTCAAATGGCTATAACTTGAGCTACAAAACTCCAATTGGAGTGATTCAAAAAGGAGAATAAACTTAAGACAATAGGGAACATTTTCTATGAAGAAAGTTTTGCCAAATTCCAACAGTAAAATGACCAATGGAACAGTGCAACCTTAGACACCAAAACTGAAAATTTATCAAATTTGCCTAAAAGACTTAGAATTTGAGTAAACAACCCAAACCAATAAATTTAGTGATCAAAATGTGGTATGTAGGTGAAGTTGGAATTCCCATACCTATTAAGCCTTAGAAAGTCAACAAATTGACTTGAATAGTATCATGAATAGTAACTCCAAAATGAAAATTTCCAAGAATGTTAGTTTAAACATATTTGGGCTAGAATTAAGTATTTATGAATTAATTATTGGATTTATGGTGAAATAAGATACTGAAACACTATAAATTTTGTGTTTCAGCTGAAAAAGACCTGAAAGGTATAAGGGACTGAGTCAAGGCCTAAAGGCGACTCACGTCAGGTTTGTGCACAAAAATTTTTAAATTATATTTTTCATAATGGAAATTGATTTGTTATACATTATGAATGTGTTTTGTTCATTATGAATTTCGAGAATGTTGTGTTGCCTATTTTTCAATGGAAATTTGGAATGAAATTATTTATTGATTTGTATGAAATATTTGAACAAATGGTTTTGAATTTAGTTATGGCTTTGAAAATCTTATTTGAAAAATAATGTGTTGCCTACTTTGAAAATGAAAAGTTTGGAATGAAATATGACTTGTGAATTGTATGAAATATTTGAATAACTTGATTTAAATTGTTTTTAATTCACACTTGGCATGACAATATTAATATGTTCCTCCTCCACTTGTGGGGTGAGTTTGATATTTGATCACTTTCCTCCCTCTCTGGCTTTCCAGTTTGAGGGGCGAGTTTGGATGAGTACTCATTAGCTAGCTAGCCACCTCCCTCATTGATTTCGATTAGTGAGGTGAGTATGCCTTGTCGTGATGTACACACGGCATGTTCAAAAATTTTGTGTCATGGCCTAAGTTGTGTTATTGTTTGGCAACACTATGTTTATTAAATTGTTTGATTAAGTTGTGTTATTGTTTGGCAACACTATGTTTATTAAATTGTTTGATTAATTTGTGCTATATTAAGCTTTGAAAATTATGATTTGTTATAAATGTGATTTGAGAAAAAATTATGAAATGCGATTATGAGATTTTTGAATGATGATTTGTTCATAAATGTTTTACATTATGCATTTTATGCTTTATTGTGCACCACTGAGTATTTATATACTCAGCAATAGCTTTAACTTGCTGTCGCAGGTAGAGAAAAGGACATAGCAGCAGAGCAAGCTGCTACAGTTAGAGAGGAGAATAATTGAAGAATTTCTGTATGGGTATTGTCTATACCCTGGTAGTTTAGTTTGATGTAAATATGATAGTATGCATATGTATCTCTGTAGTTTGAGCAGTTGTACAGATAAAATTGTAATAATATTATTTTTAAGATTTTGTATTTGTAAATTTAATAGTGAATGTAAATTAAATATTTAAAATGCAATGTGCATGAGTTTATGAAATGTTTTGAGTTATTAATTTTTGATTTGAAATTTGGATTTTGAGTTGAAGTGTTGCCATTGTTATTGATTTGAAGTTTGGTGGTTGCAAATGAAGTTGTGATTGAGAAAAATATTGGGAGTGTTTTTGAAGAACTGTTTTCTCAAAATACAAATGGCACTCTGCAGAAATTTTTGTAAAAATTGTTGAAATCTTAAATATCCAAAAATTTGATTTATGTTTGGACTTTAAATAGAGATTTTTAATATTTGAAAAAAAAAATTTTACCCACCAATTCTAAAATGAACGAAAATTGTTTTAAAATCCCTTGTAGTATATTTAATGGGTTATCGGTAGGTGAAGTACGGTAATTCATTTGGTTTACTACGGGAACATGTTACATCTTACGAGGAGTAGGGTGTGACAGCCAATGATTGGGGAAGGGTGGGGTGGCGACTGGCTAGAGAGGGGAGGAGAGAGGAGAGAGAAAACGTGAGGGAAAGGGGGCTGTCAGTAACGTGCGAGGGAAAGGAAGGAGAAAAAAAAGAAGACCGATCCGATTTGATCAGTCTGATTTAGTCCGGTGTGAGTCAGCCAGTTCAATTCAGGATATTCAAAATTGAATTTTTACTCTGCCTTGGGACAAAAAACAAGGCCCAATAATTTTGAAGAAAAATTTAAAAAAACTCAGAAAAATTTTTAGAGCCTAAATATATTTTTAGTTTTACCACGTGGTCTTTAAATTAATTTTAAAAGTCAATGAAATTTATTGTCTTTAGAAAAGCAAACCCGATTTTTAGAATTCAAAAAAATTCCAAATAAATTCTCATAATATTTAATATAATAAAATATTATAATTTACATATAAAATAATTATTTAAAATTTTAGGGTGTTATATTCCCCTTGCTGTACTCTTTCCATAATTCGAATTAATTGTTGGTCTCTGTATTAGAAAACTCTAATTTGATCCTGCAAATCCAACCTTACTCTGAAATGTGTCAAAAGTGCACTCGAATCAGTTATGTTCAAGATCAAACCCTGATCTATCAACTCATGTAACTCCCAAATCAACAGTCTCCTCTTTGCTGACATATGTGTTAAGCTGTCAAACGATTCCCTGCTCAAAGCATTCGTTACTACATTTGCTTTACCTAGGTGGTATTAGATGGTGCAGTCATAGTCTTTTAGTGAAGGAACGGAAGCGTGAAAAACACAAGTTTATACCATTGAATTCAAAAATTTTCACCTAGGGTCACATGCATCATGCAAGATTTATTTTTATCTATTTGATTTCAATGATAAACAACATATTAAAACTCTTTTAATATGTTTTTGGATCTGTATTTGCCATTTAAGATTTTAAAATTAATCAGATTAATTTTAGAACCTTATATTAAATCAAGAACGATTACACTAACCTCTTGATGCACTGCAGCGTGTCTGCGCCTTTGAGATTCGTCTTCAGGACACCAGATGTTGTCCCTCTAGCTTGTCCACACTAAGAACACCTATGGCAGCCCTTGAACAGCTTCTAAAGCTTTTTCTATTAATTAGAAATTCAAGTTCTGCCTTTTAAGAGATTAGAGATGTAAACAGGACACTAGAAACAATTTCTAGCGTTCTTAATTCAAGAGATTGATGGCTAATCTCTTTGAATTGATGAGAGATGAAGAAGAATAGATGAAAACCCTCAAAGTGGCATGACAAAGGAGAGGAGTGGCTGCTGGTTATTTTTTCTTTTCATAACCACACTTAAATAGCTAGGTTAACACATTAAACCCTTGTCACATGTCACCCTTTGATTAACTCTAGGTTTAAGTGACCCAATCACATTGTGCCAAGTGTCAAACCTATATTTAATCTTGATTTTAATCATCTTACATGATTAAAAAATATTTGGCAAGCTTATGTGTAATCCCATGTGTCACCATCTCATGGTGCCACGTGTCTGTCGTGAAATGACCAAAATGCCCCTGTGTCTTAATTTTGAGTTCTTAACCCAAAATAATTATTTTTCTTCTTCTAATTTATATCAAATATAAATTAATTAATTAATCTCTATTAATTAATTTCTCATTAATTAAATTCATATTTAAACACTTTAAATATAAATTTAACATATACTACACATCCAATAATCTAGATTTGGTTTCAAGTCATGCTAGGGACTTTGCAATTTAATTGCAAACCAAACCTATTTAATTAATCAATTAAACTCTTTAATTAATTAATTAAATCATATTTAAATAGGTGATAACTTGTGTATGTGTGTGACTTACTAGGCTCATCACTAATTGGCAATGAGACATGATATCAACTCTTAATATCATCAGAACTCTTTCTTACCATAAATAATTTCTCTAAATCATTTTATGAACCTCATAGACCATGGTTAACACCTAGCATAGCATGCCATGGCCACCCAATTAGTAATAAGGTTTACCTTAAATGAACCTATAATCATATGTTACCATGCACTAGAATCTCTGTTACAAAATCCCAACTCAATTTGAGTCATGGTTTATGTCAAACTCCATTTGCTATGAATATTATGTTCTCTTTTAATTTCAGTTCTTGATTAAAAAGATTTTTCTCATCAGAAACTCTTTTCTGAATAAATCTATCTGTCCTGGCCAGGAACTTGAAACATCAAGAACGATTAAATGAACATAGGATTTTATCTCTATTTACTTAGAGGAACAGATTCCATCTTGATCAACACCTATCTCCATATATAACTAGTAGGAGCCAACAGATGCCCATATACCCATACACAGTACAAGTATGAAAGCAGTATCAAACTCAAACTACCTATATACAAGATAATCTGTGCTATCTCAGTCTAAAGATTATATGCATCGATATGATTTATGACAAAACATTGACAAGAGTAAACTCCATGTGCTTGTCATAAGTGTCACCGGTTACCTACTTATCATTTATAAGTGCCTATCATGTTTGTTATATGGCATGAGACTCACCATTCCATCTTATTTATATCTCATATAAATAACTTGGGAACAAACATGAATACAATCTTTCTGGATAAGTCATGTCCTTATTATGAAGTATCCTCGATTGTGAACCTATTTATGATACTTTGTGCTAGAAATATTGTCACTCATATTCTTAACAACTTAAGAATAATATTTCTAACAAAATATCAATGGACCTTTTCTATTACACATAAATATATTATGTAAACGGAAAAGTGGAAATGCCTTTTATTAATAAAAATATGTACAAGATACATACTAAATGATATGCTCTAGGGCATACTACTAACATTCGGAAGCTCTAACCATCTCCTCTACCTCAAATTTAAATCCCTTTGTTGAAAGATATACTTTAAGCTTGTATGATCAGTGTATATCTCACACACCTCACCATACAAATAGTGCCTCCAGATTTTTAGTGCAAAGACAACAGCCGCCATTTCGAGATCATGAGTGGGGTAGTTCCGCTTGTCAAAATTTAACTGTCTTGAAGCAAAAGCCACCACTTTACCATGCTGCATCAAAACACACTCCAATTCAACTCTAGAAGCATCACAATACCCTTTTCCACTCATAGGCAAAGTTAACACAAGAGTTGAAATTAAACAATCCTTAAGCTTTTGAAAGCTTTTCTTACACTCATCTGACCAGAAAAATAGGACATTCTTTCGAGTCAACTGTGTCAGAGGAGCTATTATCCTAGAGAAGATCTATACAATGTGCCTGTAATAACCTGCTAGGCCTAGAAAACTTTGTACCTCGGTGATTGTAGTAGGCCTAAGCTAATTAGTTACTGTTTCAATTTCCTTGAGATCCACTTGAATGCCTTCACTAGAGGCCACATGTCACAAGAATGCAATACTTTCCAGTCAGAGCTCACACTTCAAAAACTTAGCATATAGCTGATGCTTCCTCAAGGTCTGCAACACCATCCTTAAATGCCAAGCATATTCTTCCTCAGTCTGAGAATATATGAAAATGTTATTTATGAAAACAATGAGAAAGTAATCCAGGAATGGCCTAAACACCCAGTTTATTAAATTCATAAACATCGCTGGTGCATTAGTGAGTCCAAATGACATCATAAAGAACTCATAATGACCATACTTAGTCTTGAATGCTATTTTTGGCACATTTTCACTTCTTATTCTCAGCTAATGATAGCCCTATCATAGGTCTATCTTAGAGAAGTATCTTGCTCCTTACAGCTGGTCAAATAAGTTATCAATCCGAGGGGACAAATACTTATTCTTAACTGTCACCTTGTTCAACTTATCTGTAGTCAATGCATAACCTTAATGACCCATCCTTCTTCCTTACAAACAAAACAGGAGAACCCTAAGGTGGCTTGGTCGGATAAAACCCTTGTCCAAAAGCTCCTGCACCTAATCTTTCAATTCTTTTAACTCTGCTGATGCCATCCAGTAGGGTGGTACAGAAATGGAGTTTGTACCTGGCACAATATCTATGTAGAATTCAATCTCCCTATCAAGTGACATCCTAGGAAGCTCCTCAGGAAAAATATCTATAAATTTTCTAACAATAGGTACATTTTCCACATAAGTACCTTCAACAGATGTGTCCCTCATTAGTGCCACATAACCTTGACAGCCATGCCTTAACATCTTTCTGGCACTTATGGATAACACTAGATTGTATGGGGCTACACTCCTATCATCATCAAAGCTAAACTCTTTTGCTCTAGAAATATGAAAATACACATTTTTGTTATTTCTTAATTCTAACTTGATTGCTAACTCCATTATTTTCAATATTCTAGCTCTGCAATTAGTTTCCACTATCACATCCACCATATAGCATCATACTATAGTACAAACCTATTGCTCATTTTATGGAACACAGGCCATTCACCATGTAACACCCCTAATTTTTAAATTAATTATTTTATAGATAGATATTAATATTTTATTTTTTTTTAAATTTTAGGAAATTATTTGAAATTTTTTGGATTTTAGAAATCGGGTTCGATTTTCCGAAAATATAAAACTTTGATGATTTTTAAAAATTAATTTAAAGACCACATAGCAAAACTAAAAACATATAAATTTTTTGAGTTTTCCAGAATTTTTTCTGAACTTTTGGGCCTCATTTTCGTTCTCAAGGCAGAGTAAAAATTCAAAATTTAATATCCTGAATCAGACTGGCCGAATCGAACCAAACCGGCCCATTTCCTTTTCTTCTTCCCTCCGCGTGCGCCCGACTCTCTCTCTCTCTCTCTCTCTCTCATTTTCTCTCTCCTCTCTCATCCTCTCGCTGCTTCACCGTCGCCCCAGCCTTCCCAACTCGCTGATGCGCCACCCCAGCATGTCCCCTTGTCGGCCGTCGCCTGAGGCGCAGGGAAAATGCTCCTGAAGATGCCCCAATGCGCAGCACGCCGATTCGGCTTCTCGGGCCGATTCCAGCCGATCTGGCCACCAATCAGACCGGGTCTTATGCCAAACCTCTTCTATACCTCGAGAGCTTTCCATAGACACTAAGAACACTAAAATCCATCGAGCGGTTTGCTCAATTTTTGTCCGGGAAGTTTTAGCCCATTTCGACTTTTGGGCTAAATTTCTAGCAAACCGTGAATCCCACAAGAAAACCAAGAGTACCAGAGTGCTCCACTTGTTGAGAGCATCGCAGCAATACCAATTTCAAAATTTTTCGACACCATTTTTTTGTAGGTCCCACAAAACTTTGTAGTAATTTTTAGAGCACTAAATGAGCTTAGAAAATTCCTTAAAAATTATATACTAACCCCCGTGTTGTAAGCTTCATGTAGGTACCTTCAATTCACGAAAATTCAACGGTTGCCCCCGTTTGTAAATTTCGGGCCAGGCAGACAGGCTACCCAAAAAGTCTTGAAATTGGGTCGAGATTTTGGCAACCTCACTAGACATCCCGAGCGCGTTCCCGGGGTAGGAATCGGCATAGGTAAACCCGAACCTTACTTTTTCTTAATTATCTAATGCTTGAATTGGATTAAAAATCCATAGAATATTCGTGGTAGCTTAGAAAATTATAATTCTTTTTGCATTAGTTTAATAATATTGCTAAGGACGGCAAGGCAAAGTTTTAGAATTTTTAGAGCTCATTTGGGTAGTTTTTACAAGAGGTTTAATTATAAGGACTAAACTGTAATTTTTTATATTGTGATTGTTGACTATTTGGATGGGCCCAGGAGGGGCTATGTGATGTGATTGAGTTGTGGGTGTGTAGTTTGTGGATGTAGAAGTGCGTTTTAAGCCCTTTTGTAGGTAGGGTATGTCCTAGGTATAGGAGAGACTCTATCGAATTTTCGACACGACTTAGGACATCTTTGGTCTTTTCTTAGTTTGTATTGAGTCAAATGTATTAAATAATTATAATAAAATTGTTAGGTGAGCCGGGACAGCCTTCCTCCTCCACCCAGCCGCCACAGTGACTTCGGTTAAGTCTGTGAGTAAAATATTAATTTTAATTATAATTTCGATATTATTATATGTTCAAGCATGCCCATGCATCACTTATAAATATGTATCTATGTAGTTAAACACTAGGCACGTTTTATATTGCATTCATAATTGTTGAAGTACCATGGATATTGTTTGTGGTAATTTGGAGCAGTGTGTGTGCGTGGCGTGCGTGTGGTATGGTATTGGATATGGATAGGATGGGTAGACACAGCTTGAGAGACACTCGCTGGCAGAGGTTGGATTAAGAGGGCTGTATAGGGTTTCAGCTCCCATATATGTATTGTTTGACAGTGTTGGGTGTGTGAGTGCTCTAAATTGCTTTTTTGCTGTTATGATATGAAAGTTATGACAATATTGCATTTCACTCCACAGGGTGCATTAGCTTTAGATAGCTATAGAGATTATGGTTAAAATTGATATTTTACTCTCTGAGTCGAACGCTCACTCCTGTTCTGTCATACCTTACCCCTCTGTAAAGCATAACATGATCCCTTAGAATACCTAATGAACTACCGAACTTCACCTACCGATAACTCATTAAGTACCCTACAAGGGATTTTAAAACAATTTTCTTATTTTTGATAAGTGATGAGCATTTTCTAATAGGTATTTAAAACATTTAATTGAAATTAAAACTAGTTAATATTTTTGGTCCATTTTATTTTTTCATAAATTTTATAAAAATTTTGCCAGAGTTTCGTCTGTATTTTGAGAAAACAGTTCTTCAAATACCAGAAAAAAAAAGCACTTCCAAAAATTTTCTCAACCACTTCAATTTCACAATCAATCTCAACAATTTCTCAAATCTCAAAATTCAATAGTCAACATTTCTCAATTTCCAAAATTCAATCATCAGTAAAATAATATCTATCAATCTCATTCAAATTAAAATAAACATTTCCATTCATTAAAGACAACAAACTATATATATACATCATACCAAAACCTACATTAAGAAAATCTACTACATTAAGAAAATCCAAACTAAAATTTTATTATAGCTTTATACAAACTTTGTGCAAACTGCTCAAGACTGATTTACATGTCCATACATTTATGTGCAATACATACATCAAAAGAAATATTTACAGTCAGGGTATAAATTATACTCGATAACTTCAAGCTGATAGATCCTCAATCCTCGAGAACTCGATCTCGCTCCTCTAGTCTCTATATCTGCGACAGCAATAAAAGCTATCGCTGAGTACTAGGACTCAGTGGTGCACAACATTCTAAAATAATCTTTATGCAGAACTTAAATCACATTTATTCGAAAATTTGACTGAACATGAGAATTAAATACAAATCATGCATTTTGAGATTTTAATCCCAAACAATTTCATTTTGAAGTATCAAATCACATTTTATAAAACCCACAGTTAGATCATTCCATTCGAAACAAATAGAATCTCAATAGCCAGAGGCTAAAGAGAAATCACATCATAAGGCTAGCTAGCTCAAATATATGGATATCCATTCACATCCTCTTCTACTCGCACACCTCAACACTTCTCCAGAGAAGGAATCAAAATTCGAAACTAATTACCCCCACTAGTCGTGCTAGTGAGGTGTTCAAATATATGGTCATGACACTGTGGTTTCAAAACTTATCTTAACAATTTGCTAAACATTGTCATTTCAAATATACATAATAACTTTCACAATTTAAATCAAAACATCATAAATAAGGTCACAATAAACTTTCAACAATTCAAAGCAAAAGTAAAATGCATATTTCATTCACTTTATCAATGAATTTTAAAGCATAGTGATGTTGTGCACAAACCTCAAGCGAGTCACCTCTTGGCCTTGACTCGGTTCCTCGGGTTCCTTCTCGGTGTTCTTTTCAACTGAAACACACAATTTTACAGTATTTCAGTACCATAACTTGGCATAAATCCAAAAATAAATTTAACTTCACTTTTACCTTGCTCTAATGTGCTAAACTCGATGTTCTTCAATTTTTTGTGTTTCGGGTTACTATTCACTACACTATTCAAGTCAATTTGTTGACTTTCTAAGGCTTAATAGGTATGGAAATTCCAACTTCACCCACATACCACATTTTGGTCACTAAATTTGTTGGTTTTGGTTGTTTATTCAAATTCTAAGTCTTTTAAGCAAATTTGATAAATTTTTAGTTTTGGTGTCTAAGGTTGCATTGTTCCATTGGTCACTTTTCTGTTAGAATTTGACAAAACTTCCTTCATAGAAAATGTTCCCTAATGTCTTAAGTTTATTCTCCTTTTTGAATCACCCCAATTAGAGTTTTTTAGCTCAAGTTATGGCCATTTGAACCATGGCTGCCGGATTGGATTCAACCCAGAATTCTGGGTAATTTTTGGTGCTGGCAGATTTGGGTCACCAATTTGGGGTGGCCAAATGACTTGGTTAATGGCATAATTTGGGTTTATGTTCTGCATGAAAGTTTTAGTTCTATATCTCTACTAACCACTGGTAAAAGTTCAGGTCATTTTGACATGCCTAGCTCAAGTTATGACTAAATGAACAAATACTGTTCATTTGGTCAGTTTGTACAGAGACAGACTGTTATTTTCCAACTTTGGTTAATTTGTTCACTAGGTTTTGGTCACTTTTTGGGCATGCTTCCTAAATGAAAATTGTGTCATTTAGTTTCTATTTTCATTCCCAATTGGTCCCATACCAATTGGACTTGTAAAATTTCATTTTTGGTCCTTCAAAGTTGACTTGGTCATGCTCTCCGAATTTGGCTTTAATTCAAACACTTCTAACACACTTAATTAGGTCACAAATGACCATTTCTCACTTCACATTAGGTCAAAGACACCATTTACAAGTTTCTCACATTTTTGGTCTCTAAATCCTAATGTCCAAAACCCTAATTCACACTATCTTTGCATTTACTTGATTCCATGCCTTTAACCTTAGTCATTCAACTAACTAAGGTTTATATACCCAATTAAATCTATCAAACCATGCAAATATACTCCCATATACATGCTGGCCAAAAATCATTCATGGTTTCTCAACAAATTTTTATTTTATTTTAAGCATTTTTCTAAGTTAACTAATTTATAAGCACAAGTAATAAACTCATTTGCAACTTAAATCACTAACTTTTGTGTAGCAACTTCTAACTCCCCTTTTCTCCAATTTTCTTTCTTCTTTTCTTCTTTCTTTGATGACCAATCTTCTTCTCAAATGATTAAATCAAGTTTTTATGGGAGAATTTGGGGTAAGGTAGGGTCAAATGGGTGTTTAAAAGCTTGTATTCAAGCTTTCATGGAGGAATCAATGGTGGGCTTATGGAGAACCTTGGCTGCCGAAATCTTGAGGTAGGAGAAGGGTTCTATTTTTTTTGTTTTTGTGTAATTTAAGTCTTACTTTATGTATTTGAATGGGTCAACAATTGTGGGAATTAAAAAAAATAAATTTTTGACATCATTTTGATGTCATAAGGTGATGTAATTAACTTTTTCTTTTCTTTTCTTTTCTTTTTTATTTTTCAATTAGTTCTTTAATTTAATTCTCGATTCTAAAATTTTCTTTTCTCCAATTTTATCTGACAGTTAGGTCAGGAGTCAGCTCTTGGGGTCAATTGACCAAATTGCCCCTCGCCGATTCATCCCGGTTTGTAATTAATTCAATATTTCTTCCGGCTCTCTGACCTAATTATTTGACTGGCTTAACAGTTCTTTTTCGTGATTTTCTCTTTTCCACTGTGTTCGTAATGGTCCTAAGGACCGCAGCGTCACATTTTACGGTTCGAAATTTGAGTTTAAAATGACTTCGCAATCCTTTCCGAGAAGGTCACCCATCGCTGTGACTCTCGGCTCGTTTAACTTCTTATGTTCTATTTTTCTTGTTTATACTTAACTAATTGGACATTACTAATTATTTGTGTTTATGGCTTCTCTAGTTGTCTTAAGTATGGTTCTAATCCCCTTAATTGTCCAGATCGACACCGGTCACCGGAATAGTGAATTATACCAGGCTATACAAATAGGGGTGTTACAATTCTCCCCTCCTTAAAATAAATTTCATCTCGAAATTTTACCTAGTATCAATCTTTGAACAGCTGTGGGTGCTGTCTTCTCATGTCCTCCTCTCATTCCCAAGTAGCCTCCTGGCCTGAATAATGGTTCCATAGCACTTTTACCAACGGTATCCGCTTGTTCCGTAGCTATTTCATCTCATAAGCCAGAATCTCTATGGGTTCTTCTTCATATGTGAGGTCTGGATTTACTTCAATTTCTTCCACTGGTAGTACATGAGATGGGTCTGATCGATACCTCCTCAACATAGACACATGGAAGACATTATGTATCTTCTCCAACTCTAGAGGTAGTGCCAAACGATAAGCCAAAGGACCCACTCTTTCCAGAACCTCATATGGCCCAATGAAACGATGACTCAGTTTTCCCTTTCTGCCGAATCTCATAATTCTCTTCTAAGGAAAAACCTTGAGGAATACTTTCTCACCCACTGCATACTCAATATCTCTTCTCTTTAAATCAATGTAGGACTTCTGACAGTCTGATGCAGTCTTAAGTCAATCTCTGATTACTCTGATCTTCTCCTCAGTTTGCTGAACAATTTTGGGTCCAATCATTTTTCTTTCACCCACGTCATCCCAACACAACGGGGTTCTACATTTTCTACCATACAAAGCTTCATATGGAGGCAACCCAATGCTTGATTGAAAGCTATTGTTATAAGCAAACTCAATCAAAGGCAAGTGTGTGTCCCAACTGCCCTCAAATTCAATCACACAAGCCCTTAGCATGTCCTCCAAGATCTGTATTACCCTCTCAGACTGGCCATCTGTCTGTGGGTGGAATGCAGTACTGAAGTTCAATTTAGTTCCTAGGGCTCTCTGAAGACTACCCCAGAATCTAGAAGTGAACCTAGGATCTCTATCTGATACAATGGATACTGGCACTCCATGCAGTCTCACATTCTCATCAATGTATAACTTGGTCAATCTTTCTAAACTGTAGTCCATCCGAACTGGCAGAAAATGAGCAGACTTGGTCAGTCTGTCAATAATGACCCATACTGCATCATGACCCTTCTGTGTCCTCGAAAGTTCCATCACAAAATCCATAGTTATTCTCTCCCATTTCCATTCCGGTACTGGTAGTGGATGCAATAACCCAACAGGTACTTGATGCTCTGCCTTCACTTGCTGACAAGTTAGGCATTTAGAAACAAACTCTGCCACATCTCTTTTTATACCCATCCACCAGTAATGCTCCTTTAACCCTCTATACATTTTTGTGCCACCAGGGTGCATCGCAAAAGGAGACTCATGTGCTTCCTTCAAAATGATCTGCCTCAAATTAACATCATTAGGAACACACTTTCTACCCTGGTGTAGCAGTAAACCATCATCTCTTATTGAGAATTATGGTTTCTTGCCCTGCCGGACTTCTTCCAATAGCTTCTGATACCTTTCATCATTCTGAGCAACCATTCTGATCTGATCAATCAACACTGACTGTACATGCCATGTAACTGCTGTCTGCCCATCATCATTAATCTCTAAGCTGGCATGCAATGATCTTAACTCATGCACCAAAGACAAAGGAGTAACTCGTAGACTTGCCATAGTCTTGCGACTTAAGGCGTCAGCCACAACATTAGCTTTCCCTAGCTGATAGTCTATCAGACAATCATAGTCTTTTACCAACTCTAACCATCTCCTCTGTCTCAAATTCAACTCTTTCTGGGTGCCCAAATACTTCAAACTCTTATGATCTGTGTAGATGTAGCATTTCTCCCTATACAAATAGTGCCTCCAGATCTTAAGAGAAAACACAATAGCTGCAAGCTCCAAGTCATGTGTCGGATAATTCCTCTCATGCGGTTTTAGCTGGCGTGATGCATAGGCAATGATATTTCGATCTTGCATCAATACACAGCCTAACCCATTGTGAGAAGCATCACTATATACTGTGTATTTTTTACCCAGGGTAGGTAAAGTAAGAACTGGAGCTTCAGTCAAACATTTCTTCAATTCATCAAAACTCTGTTGGCATTTATCTGTCCACTAAAATTTCATATCTTTTCTAAGCAGCTTGGTCAATGGAGATGCCAACATAGATAATCCCTTCACAAACCGATGGTAGTATCTAGTTAAACCCAGAAAAGTGCGAATCTCTGTGACATTTCTGGGTGGCCTCCAATTAAGGATAGCTTCAATCTTACTTGGATCTACCTTGATGCCCTCTTCTGATACTACATGCCCCAAGAAAGATATTTCCTTCAGCCAAAATTCACACTTCGACAATTTGGCATATAGCTGTTTCTCTCTCAAAGTCTGCAGTACAATCCGCAGATGTCTATCATGCTCTTCTGCACTCCTCGAATAGACCAATATATCATCTATGAATACCACAACAAACTGGTCAAGGTATGGTCTGAAGATAGTGTTCATCAGATTTATAAAAGCAGCCAGAGTATTAGTTAACCCGAATGGCATAACCAAGAACTCATAATAGCCATAACGGGTTCTGAAGGCAGTTTTAAAAATACTCTTCTCTTGTACTTTCAGCTGATAATAACCTGATCTCAGGTCAATTTTGGAGAACACAGCTGCACCCCTCAACTGATCAAATAAGTCATCAATGCGGGGCAATGGATATCTATTCTTTATTGTCACCTTATTCAACTGTCGATAATCAATACACAAGCGGAGAGTGCCATCCTTCTTCTTTACAAACAACACTGGCGCTCTCCAAGGTGACACACTAGGGCGGATAAAGCCCTTGTCAAGTAGCTCTTGCAACTGCACTTTCAACTCTTTCAATTCTGCAGGTGCCATTCTATATGGCGTTATGGAGATTGGGTCCACACCAGGCATAACATCAATCTCAAACTGCACCTCTCTTTCTGGAGGTAATCCTGGCAATTCATCAGGAAACACATCCAGAAAGTCACATACAGTAGGGATGTCCCTCAGTGTTGGACTCCCCACTTGGGTGTCTATCACATGTGCCAAGTATGCTTCACACCCCTTTCTGATCATTCTTCTGGCTAGTGCAGCCGAAATGATGTTTGATGGCAGTAAATGCCTCTCCCCATGTATTACCACATCACCGTATAAAGGGAGACTAAAAGTGACTGTCTTCAGTTTACAGTCAATCATGGCGTGATGCCTGGCTAACCAATCCACGCCCAAGATGAGATCATACTCTCTGAAGGGCATTTCAATCAAATCTGACAGAAAAACATGTCCTTGGATCACCAAAGGACAGTCTCTATAGATTCTGTTGATCCAGACCTCTTGTCCTAACGGACTAGTTACTAGCACTTCAAAACCCATTTGCACACATGGAACAGCAAGTGAACTGACTATGCTAGTACTAACATATGAGTGGGTTGAACCCGAATCAAACAACACAAATACTTCTTGATCAGAGATAGAGAATGTACCAGCTACCACATCGGAAGTCTCAGCCTCTTCTCGCTGTCTCATTGTGTAGACTCTGGCTGACGCACTCCCTTGTGCTGACTGACCAACTGTGCCTTGACTACCAAAAGCAGTGCCTCTACCTCTGCCTCTTCCTCTGCCAACAGACTGTGAACCTCTGGGAGCAGGACTCTGAATAGATCCCTCAGCAGTAGTAGGAGCTAGAACATATCTCAGAGACGGAGCACTAGTGCAATCTTTAGCTATATGGCCCTTGCCTCCACAGTTAAAACAGGCTCCAGTGGCCCAATAGCATTCCCCCATATGAATCTTGCCACAAGTCTCACAGGGGTGGGCAGAATGTGAACCCTTGCTCGACTGCTGACCAGACCTAGGGGGTCTCTGTCCAGAAAATCGGCCCCTACCAAATCTTCCACCTCGACCCCTGCTGGGTCCACTAAATTTCTTCTTTTTCCCAGAAGTAGCACCAGAACTCTGTTCAACTAATTTTTCCCCTTTGTCTTTCTCTGATTTTTCAACTTTTTCTGATTTTTCTTTTACTGGGGTTGCTTCTGATTCAATTTTCTCTAGCTCAAGTGCTTGAGACATAAGTTCTGAAAAATTACTGTGCCTGAATCCCACTACTTGCATTCTCAAACTGGGCTTCAAACCAGTCTCAAATCTCTTGCATCTTGTCTTGCTGGTAGAAAGGAAACTCCCAGCATAATGACTTAAGCTGGAGAACTCCCTCTCATACTCTGCCACTGATCGGTTCCCTTGTTTCAAACTCAAAAATTCTTGCAATTTCTGATCAACATATGTGCAGGATGTATTTACATGCGAATTCTCTGATGAAGTCATCCTGTGTCAAGATCGTGGTTCACCAAGCGTGGGGATGGTCTTCCACTAATCATATACATCCCCTTGCAGTAGAGACACAGAGTATTCAAACTTCAGTTCATCTTGGCAGTGTAGCTTCTTAAATACTCTGTCATTCTTTCAAGCCATTGGTCTGCCTCTAAAGGGTCCACTGTACCCTTAAATTCTGTAGCCCCATATTTCAATAATTTATCATTCTGTCTGGTTGGAGGCAGTGGTTGTGCCACAGGTGTCTGGGGTGGAGCTTGAGCAGACATACCCCCAGCCATTTGTTGAAACATCGCAGCTATCTGCTGTGCAAACTGTGCAGGCAACTGCGGCATTTGTGGGGCTGGTGCTACAGATCCACTGACATTCTGTAGAGTTGGGGCTTCCCCTTGTGCCTCAGCTTTAACAGACTGCTCAACTGAGCGATCCCCTTCTTCTATTTCAGTCTGAAGTTAGGGTATCTCCTAAACAAGTAACACATGGAGATTTCCCTCCGTTAGTTCATATTTTTGATGTAATGCATTGTATGTAACAAATATGGACATCAGGCAGTTATACTTAATAAGGAAAGACACAAATTCTCAAATTAAAACATACTTCAAAAATTTTGCTCTGATACCACTAAAACATGTCACACCTTACCCCTCTGTAAGGCATAACATGATCTCGTAGAATACCTAATGAACTGCCGAACTTCACCTACCGATAACTCATTAAGTACCCTACAAGGGATTTTAAAACAATTTTCTTATTTTTGATAAGTGGTGAGCATTTTCTAATAGGTATTTAAAACATTTAATTGAAATTAAAACTAGTTAATATTTTTGGTCCATTTTATTTTTTCATAAATTTTATAAAAATTTTGCCAGAGTTCCGTCTGTATTTTGAGAAAACAGTTCTTCAAATACCTGAAAAAAAAGCACTTCCAAAAATTTTCTCAACCACTTCAATTTCACAATCAATCTCAATAATTTCTCAAATCTCAAAATTCAATAGTCAATATTTCTTAATTTGCAAAATTCAATCATCAGTAAAATAATATCTATCAATCTCATCCAAATTAAAATAAACATTTCCATTCATTAAAGACAACAAACTATATATATACATCATACCAAAACCTACATTAAGAAAATCCAAACTAAATTTTATTACAACTTTATACAAACTTTGTGCAAACTGCTCAAGACCGATTTACATGTCCATACATTTATGTGCAATACATACATCAAAAGAAATATTTATAGTCAGGGTATAAATTATACATGATAACTTCAAGTTGATAGATCTTCAATCCTCAGCAGCTCAGTCTGCTGCTCCTCTAGTCTCTATATCTGCGACAGCAATAAAAGCTATCGCTGAGTACTAGGACTCAGTGGTGCACAACATACTAAAATAATCTTTATGCAGAACTTAAATCACATTTATTCGAAAATTTGACTGAACATGAGAATTAAATACAAATAATGCATTTTGAGATTTTAATCCCAAACAATTTCATTTTGAAGTATCAAATCACATTTCATAAAACCCACAGTTAGATCATGCCATTCGAAACAAATAGAATCTTAATAGCTAGAGGCTAAAGAGAAATCACATCTTAAGGCTAGCCAGCTCAAATATATGGATATCCATTCACATCCTCTTCTACTGGCACACCTCAACACTTCTCCAGAGAAGGAATCAAAATTCGAAACTAATTACCCCCACTAGTCATGCTAGTGAGGTGTTCAAATATATGGTCATGACACTGTGGTTTCAAAACTTATCTTAACAATTTGCTAAACATTGTCATTTCAAATATACACAATAACTTTCACAATTTAAATCAAAACATCATAAATAAGGTCACAATAAACTTTCAACAATTCAAAGCAAAAGTAAAATGCATATTTCATTCACTTTATCAATGAATTTTAAAGCATAGTGATGTTGTGCACAAACATCAAGCGAGTCGCCTCTTGGCCTTGACTCGGGTTCTTTCCCGGTGTTCTTTTCAACTGAAACACATAATTTTATAGTGTTTCAATACCATAACTTGGCATAATTCCAAAAATAAATTTAACTTCACTTTTACCTAGCTCTAACGTGCTAAACTCGATGTTCTTTAATTTTTTGTGTTTTGAGTTACTATTCACTACACTATTCAAGTCAATTTGTTGACTTTCTAAGGCTTAATAGGTATGGGAATTCCAACTTCACCTACATACTACATTTTGGTCACTAAATTTGTTGGTTTTGATTGTTTATTCAAATTCTAAGTCTTTTAGACAAATTTGATAAATTTTCAGTTTTGGTGTCTAAGGTTGCACTGTTCCATTGGTCACTTTTCTGTTGGAATTTGACAAAACTTCCTTCATAGAAAATGTTCCCTAATGTCTTAAGTTTATTCTCCTTTTTGAATCACCCCAATTGGAGTTTTTTAGCTCAAGTTATGGCCATTTGAACTATGGCTGTCGGATTGGATTCAACCCAGAATTCTGGGCAATTTTTGGTGCTGGCAGATTTGGGTCACCAAATTAGGGTGGCCAAATGACTTGGTTAATGGCATAATTTGGGTTTATGTTCTTCATGAAAGTTTTAGTTCTATATCTCATCTAACCACTGGTAAAATTTCAGGTCATTTTGACATGCCTAGCTCAAGTTATGACCAAATGAACAAATACTGTTCATTTGGTCAGTTTGTACAGAGGCAGACTGTGATTTTCCAACTTTGGTTAATTTGTTCACTAGGTTTTGGTCACTTTTTGGGCATGCTTCCTAAATGAAAATTGTGTCATTTAGTGTCTATTTTCATTCCCAATTGGTCCCATACCAATTGGACTTGTAAAATTTCATTTTTGGTCCTTCAAAGTTGACTTGGTCATGCTGCTGGTCCCTCCGAATTTGGCTTTAATTCAAACACTTCTAACATACTTAATTAGGTCACAAATGTAACACCCCCGTTGCATAGCCTGGTATATTTCACTGTTCCTGTAACACCCCCGTTATATAGCCTGGTATATTTCACTGTTCCGGAGACCGGTGTCGGTCCGGACAATTAATGGGATTAGGGCCACACTTAAGACAACTTGAGAAGCCATAAACACAAATAATTAGTAATGTTTAATTAGTTAACTATAAATAAGAAAAACAAAACATAAGAGGTTAAACGAGCCGAGAGTCACAAATGATGAGTGACCTCCTCGAACGATCAGCAAGTCGTTTTAAACTCAAATTTTGAACCGTAAAAAGTGACGCTGCGGTCCTTAGGACCCTTATGAACACAGTGGAAAAGAGAAAATCATGAAAAAGAACTGTTAAGTCAGTCAAATAATTAGGTCAGGGAGCCGGAAGAAATATTGGATTATTTGCAAACCGGGATGAACAGGCGAGGGGCAATTTGGTCAATTGACCCCGAGAGCTGACTCCTGACCTAACTGTCAAATAAAATCGGAGAAAAGAAAATTTCGGAATCGAGAATTAAATTAAAGAACTAATAGAAAAAAAAAAAAAAGAGAAAAAGAGATGAAAATGAAAAAGTCAAAAGTTATGACATCATGCATGATGTCATAACTAAAGTAATAAATTGAATTATTTAATTTGGGAATTAGGGGTCTTCCATAAGCCAAAAAAAAAAAAAAAACGTGTAAAGGAAACCAAAGGAAAAAAATTAGGATTTTCTTCTTCCTTGCCACCCCACTTTCCTCCCAAATTCCTCCATGAATGGTCCTCCATTTAAGCTTACATTTAAGCTTAATTTTCTTCACTTAATCCAAATAACTCTCTTAAAAACCACCCTAGAGCTTGTTATTGCAACTTAAGAAGGAGATTACAAGAAGAAAGAAGAATTAAAGATAGGGTTTTGAAGCTTTAACAAAAGGTTAGTATGTTAAATTGTTACTTTTCCATTCAAATGCATGTTTAGGTAATTAAGTGAGCTAATAACTTGATTTAAATGAAACAAATATGGGGAAAGAATTAAATTGAAATTTTGGGCAGCTTGAGAGGAGTGTGGTTTGCATGAATATGATGCAATTGAGTGAGTTTAGAAGCTTTACTTAGTGAAATGATTAACATTAAAATTATTAGAAGTAGTTAAATGCAAGAGTTAGTGAGATTAAGGTTTCAATGCTAGGGTTTATGGACCAAAATTTGGAGAAATGCATAAATGGCATGTTTAACCTATTGTGAAATGAAATAATGGTCAATTATGACCAAATAAGTTGTGTGGGAATGATAGGAATGAAAACTAAATTCGGAGGTTAATGGTCATGCTGCTGGCAGCATGACCAAACCCACTTTGAAGGACCAAAACTCAAATTTTACAAGCCCAATTGATATGCCACCAATTGGAGATGAAAATAGACATAAAAGAGCACAATTTTCATTAAGGAACCATGGCCAAAAACTGACCAAAACTTGGTGAAACAATTGACCAAAGTGAGTTGATTGCAGGCTGCCATCAGACAAACTGACCAAATGAACAGTAACTGTTCATTTGGTCATAACTCGAGCTAGGTAGGTCAAATTGACCTGAAAGTTTGCCAGCAATTAGATATGATATAGACCTAAAACTTTCATGAAGAACACCAACCCAAATTAGGCCATTAACTCATTCAAATCATTGAGCAAAGTTAAAATTACTGTACTGAAATTCTGCAGAATTTTCATTGAGCAGCAATGTTTGGAGGGCTATAACTCTCTCCAGAAAACTCGGATTTAGGCGATTCTTGAATCGATGGAAACCTAAGACATATTACAACATTTCATATGAAGAAAGTGAGACCGAATTATGAACTTAACTTGATCAAACAATTGACCAAAGTTGGACCAAAAATCTGCCAGCACCTAAATTGCAGTATGAACAGTGCACGTGAACAGTAAACTTATTTTGGCCATAACTTGAGCTACAAAACTCCGATTGAGGTGATCCAAAAATGAGAATACACTTAAGACAATAAGGAACATTTTCTATGAAGGAAGTTTTGTCAAATTCCAACAGTAGATCGACCAATGGAATAGTGCAACTTCGTAAAACCAAAACCTAAAATTGGCAATTTTGCCAAAATGACCTAAGCTTTAAACAAATGACCAAAACCAACAAGTTTGGTGACCAAAATGTGGTATGTGGGTGAAGTTGGAGTTCCCATACCCATTAAGCCTTAGAAAGTCAATAATTTGACTTGAATAGTGCAGTGAATAGTAACCGAAACACAAAATTTCGAGAACGTCGTATTTAACTCGTTAGAGCTATCTAAATGTTAATTTTAGTTTATTTTTGATTTATTTTAAGTTCTATTAGTTAAACATTTTAAAATTGTGTGTTTCAGTTGAAAAGAATATCGGAAGGAACTCGAGGAACCGAGTCGAGGCTAAAGGACGACTGCTTGAGGTTTGTGCACAACATATACTTTTATAATCATCTTTTGCATATCGTTTTAAATAATGTGAAATATTGGATTATGACATTCTTATGATGTTGATCTAAATTGTTGAAAGTTATTATGTATATTTGAAAAGAAAATGTTTAGCAAATTGTTAAGATAAGTTTTTAAACCACAAAGTGTCATGACCACATATTTGAACACCTCACTAGCACGACTAGTGGGGGTAATTAGTTTCGAATTTTGATTCCTTCTCTGGAGAAGTGTTGAGGTGTGCCAGTAGAAGAGGATGTGAATGGATATCCATATATTTGAGCTAGCTAGCCTTGTGATGTGATTTCTCTTTAGCCTCTGGCTATTGAGATTCTATTTGTTTCGAATGGCATGATTTAACTGTGGGTTTTATGAAATGTGTTTTGATACTTTGAAATAAACTTGGTTTACATGTAAAATCTTACAATGCATGATTGTATTTAATTTTCATGTTTAATCAAATTTTTGAATGAATGTGCTTTAAGTTTTGCATAAAGATTATTTTAGTATGTTGTGCACCACTGAGTCTTAGTACTCAGCGATAGCTTTTATTGCTGTCGCAGATACAGAGATTAGAGGAGCAGCAGATCGAGTCACGAGGTGTGTGAAGTCATCATTTGAAGCCTTCTGTATAATTTATACCCTAATCAGAAATACTTCTTTTGATGTATATATTGCACATAAATGTATGGACATGTAAAAATGGGTCTTGAGCAGCTTGTACACAAATTTGTATGAAGTTTGTAATAAAGTTTAGTTTGTGTTTCTTTTGATATAAATTTGTAAGGTTATGTATAAATTATTTTGTTTTTAATGAAATATGAATGATATTGATTGTGATATTTTGAGAATTATTGAACTTGTGAATTTTGATAAATTGATTGAGTTTGATTGTGAAACCAAGTAGTGGTTGAGAAAATCTTTTAGAAGTGCTTTTACAGTATTCAAGAACGGTTTTCTCAAAATACAGAGGAAACTCACAAAATTTTTATCAAATTTGCGAAAACTAAAATGGCCAAAAATATTAATTAGTTTTAATTTCAACTAAATGTTTTAAATACTCATTAGAAATGCTCACCACTTGTCAAAGATAAGAAAATTGTTTTAAAATCCCTTGTAGGGTACTTAATGAGTTATCGGTAGGTGAAGTTCGGTAGTTCATTAGGTATTCTACGGATCATGATAAGCCTTACAGAGGGGTAAGGTGTGACATGTTTTAGTGGTATCGAGCAAAATTTTTGAAGTATGTTTTAGCTTGTGAATTTGTGTCTTTTCTTTGTTAAGTACAACTGCTCAATGTCCATATTTGTTACATACAGTGCATTACATCATGAATATGAACTAACGGAGGGAAATCTCCTTGTGTTACTTGTTCAGGAGATACCCTAACTTCAGCTTGAAATGGAAGAAGGGGATCGCTCAGTTGAGCGATGCTGAAGCCGAGGCACAAGGGGAAGCCCCACTTTACCGAATGTCGTGGGTCAAGAAGACCAGCCCACAAATGCCGCAAATTCCTCGCACGCCAGACAGCAGATAAGCGGCAATGTTTCAACAAATGGTCGGGTATGCCCGCTCAAGCTCCACCCCAACCACCGTGGCACAACCACCGCTCCAGCGGACAATATGATAAATTATTGAAGTATGGGGTGCAGAATTTAAAGTACAAGAGACCCACTTGAGGCAGAGCAATGGCTTGAAAGAATGGACAGAGTATTTAAGAAGTCACCGCCAAGATGAATTAAAGTTTGAGTATTCTGTGTCTCTACCGCAAGGGATGCATATGATCGTGGAAGACCATCCCCACGCCTTGGTCAACCACGATGCTAACTCAGGATGACTTTATCGAGAGTTCGCATGTAAATACATCCTGCACGCATATGTTGATCGAAATTGCAAGAGTTTTTGAGTCTAAAACAAGGGAATAGATCGGTGGCAGAGTATGAGAGGGAGTTCTCCGCCGAGTCACTATGCGAGAGTCTCCTTACTACCAAGAAAGCAAGATGCAAGAGATTTGAGACGGGTTTGAAGCCCGGATACGGATGCAAGTTATAGGATTTCGACACAAAGAACTCGTAACTTATGTCCCACGCACTTGAACTGGAAAGAGTTGAAGCAGAAGCAAACCCACTGAAGCAAAAAGTCGAGAAATTAGAAAAAGACAAGGGGGAAAAATCAGTTGAGCAGAGTTACGTGCTACCTCCGAAAGAAAAAGAAGTTTAGTGGACCCAGCAGGGTCGAGGTGGCGGCATTTGGCAGAGGCAGATTTTCCAGTCGAGACCCCTAGGTCCGGCCATCAGCCAGGGTTCACATTTCCGCCCCTGTGAGACTTGTGGCAAGATTCATGGGGGGGAATGTTATTGGGCCACTGGAGCCTGCTTTAACTGTGGAGGCAAGGGCCATATAGCTAAAGATTGTACTAGTGCTCCGAGATATGGTCCAGCTCCTACTACTGCCGAGGGATCTATTCAGAGTCCTGCTCCTAGAGGTTCACAGTCTGTTAGCAGAGGAAGAGGCAGAGGTAGAGGCACTGCTTCAGGCAGTCAGGGCACAGTTGGTCAGTCTGCACAAGGAAGTGCGTCAGCCAGAGTCTACACGATGAGACAACGAGAAGAGGCTGAGACTTCCGATGTGGTAGCTGGTACATTCTCTATCTCTGGTCAAAATGTATTTGTGTTGTTTGATCCGGGTTCAACCCATTCATATGTTAGTGCTAGCATAGTCAGTTCACTTGCTGTTCCATGTGTGCAAATGGGTTTTGAAGTGCTAGTAACTAGTCCATTAGGACAAGAGGTCCGGGTCAACAGAATCTATAGAGACTGTCCTTTGGTGATCCAAGGACATATTTTCTGTCGACTTAATTGAAATGCCCTTCAGAGTATGATATCATCTTGGGCATGGATTGGTTAGCTGTGCATCATGCCATGATTGATCAGATCAAGATACTACTTTTGGTCTCCTTTGTACGGTGATGTGGTAATACACGGGAGAGGCATTTATCGCCATCAAACATCATTTCGCCGCACTAGCCGTAGGATGATTAAAAAGGGGTGTGAAGCATACTTGGCACATGTGATAGACACCCAGGTGGGGAGTCCAGCACTAAGGGACATCCCTACGGTATGTGACTTTCCGGATGTATTTCCTGAAGAATTGCCAGGATTACCTCGCAAAGAGAGGTGCGCTTGAAATTGATGTTATGCCCGGTGTGGATCCAATCTCTATAACGCCATATAGAATGGCACCGCAGACTGAAAGAGTTGAAAGTGCAGTTGCAAGAATTGCTTGACAAGGGTTTTATCCGCCTTAGTGTGTCACCTTGGGGAGCGCCAATGTTGTTTGTAAAGAAGAAAGATGGCACTCTCCGCTTGTGTATTGATTATCGGCAGTTGAATAAGGTGACAATAAAGAATAGATATCCATTACCCGCATTGATGACTTGTTTGATCGGTTGAGGGGTGCAACAGTTCTCCAAAATTGACCGAGATCGTTATTATCACCAAAGTACAAGAGCAAAGTATTTCTAAATCGCCTTGAGAACCCGCTATGGCCATTATGAGTTCTTGGTCATGCCATTCGGTTAACTAATGCTCCTACGCTTTTATGGATCCGATGAACACTATTTTCGCACCATACCTACGCTTTGTGGTGGTATTCATAGATGATATATTGGTATATTCGAGGAATGCGTAAGAGCATGATAGACATCTCGGATTGTACCGCAGACTTTGAGGGAGAAACAACTATATGCCAAATTGTCAAGTGTGAATTTTGGGTGAAAGAAATATCTTTTTGGGGCATGTAGTATCGTAAGAGGGCATTAAGGTAGATCCAAGTAAGATTGAAGTCGCTCCACTGGAGGCCACCCGAAATGTCACGTAGATTCGTAGTTTTCTGGTTTAGCCGATACTACCGTAGATTTGTGAAGGATTCTCCATGTTGGCATCTCCATTGACCAAGCCGCTAGAAAAGATGTAAAATTTCAAAGGACGGATAAATGCCACAGAGTTTTGATGAATTGAAGAGATGTTTGACTGAAGCTCAGCCCTAACTTTACCCACACCGTAAAGAATATACGATTCTAATGATGCTTCACAACGGGTTAGGTTGTGTGTTGATGCAAGATCGAAATGTCATTGCCTATGCATCACGCCACTAAAACCGCATGAGAGGAATTATCCGACACATGATTTGGAGCTTGCGACCATTGTGTTTGCTCTTAAGATCCGAGACATTATTTGTATGGGGAGAAATGTTACATCTACACGGATCATAAGAGTTTGAAGTATTTGGGCACCCGTAAAGAGCCGAATTTGAGACAGAGGAGATGGTTAGAGTTGATAAAAGACTATGATTGTCCGATAGACTATCACCGTGGAAAGCTAATGTTGTGGCTGATGCCTTAAGTCGCAAGACTATGGCAAGTCTACGGTTACTCCTTTGTCTTTGGTACATGAGTTAAGATCATTGCATGCCAGCTTAGAGATTAATGATGAGGGGCAGACAGCAGTTGCATGGCATGTACAAACAAGTGTTGATTGATCGATTAGAATGGTCGCTCGTAATGATCAAGTATCGGTCGATGGAAGAAGCCAACAGGCAAGAAACCGTAATTCTCACTCGTAGATGATGGTCTATTGCTACACCAGGCGTAATGTGTGTTCCTAATGATGTTGAATTGAGGAGGATCATTTTAAAGGAAGCACATGAGTCTCCTTTGCCATGCACCACAGTGGTACAAAAATGTATAGAGGGCTAAAGGAGCATTATCGTGGATGGGTATGAAGAGAGATGTGGCGAGTTTGTATCCAAATGCCTAACTTGTCGCCAAGTGAAGGCAGAGCATCAAGTACCATTGGTTGTTACATCCACTACCAGCATGCAGTGGAAATGGGAGAGAATAACGATGGATTTTGTGATGGGACTTCCGAGGACACAAAAGAGTCATGATGCGCTTTGGGTCATTGTTGATGATCGACTAAATCTGCTCATTTTCCGCGATTCGGATGGACTACAATTTGGACAGATTGGCCGAGTTGTACATCGATGAGATTGTGAGATTGCATGGAGTGCCGATTCTATTGTATCGCATGCAGATCCTAGGTTCACTTCTAGATTCTCGGGTAGTCTTCAGAGAGCCCTAGGAACTAGATTGAACTTCAAGACGCATTCCACCCACGCATGCATGGCCAATCTGAGAGGGTAATTCGGATCTTGGAGGATATGCTACGGGCTTGTGTTATTGAGTTTGAGGGTAGTTGGGATACACACTTGCCTTTGATTGAGTTTGCTTACAACAACACTACCAATCAAGCATTGGGATGCCTCCATATGAAGCTTTGTATGGCAGAAAATGTAGAACCCGTTGTGTTGGGATGACGTGGGTGAAAGAAAGATGATTGGACCAAATTGTTCAACAAATCAAGAGAAAATCAAGGTGATCCGAGATCGACTTAAGACCGCATCGCACCGTAAGTCCTATATTGATTTAAAAAGAAGGGATATTGAGTATGCAGTGGGTGAGAAAGTTTTCTCAAAGTTTCTCCTTGGAAGAGAATTATGAGATTCGAGAAAGGGGAAACCGAGTCCTCGTTTCATTGGGCCATATGAGGTTCGGAAAGAGTGGGTCCTTTGGCATATCGGTTGGCACTACCTCGAGTTGGAAAAGATACATAATGTCTTCCATGTGTCTATGTTGAGGAGGTATCGATCGGACCCATCTCATGTACTACCAAGAGAAGAAATAGAAGTGAATCCAGACTCACATATGAAGAAGAACCCATAAAGATTCGCTTATGAGGTGAAGCACTACAATAAGCAGATACCGTTGGTAAAAGTGCTGTGGAACCATCATTCGGGCCAAGAAGCTACTTGGGAACGAGAGGAGGACATGAGGAGACAACACCCACAGCTGTTCAGAGATTGATACCAGGTAAAATTTCGAGACGAAATTTATTTAAGAGGGGGAGAATTGTAACACCCCCGTTATATAGCCTGGTATATTTCACTGTTCCGGAGACCGGTGTCGGTCCGGACAATTAATGGGATTAGGGCCACACTTAAGACAACTTGAGAAGCCATAAACACAAATAATTAGTAATGTTTAATTAGTTAACTATAAATAAGAAAAACAAAACATAAGAGGTTAAACGAGCCGAGAGTCACAGCGATGAGTGACCTCCTCGGGAACGACTGCGAAGTCGTTTTAAACTCAAATTTTGAACCGTAAAAAGTGACGCTGCGGTCCTTAGGACCCTTATGAACACAGTGGAAAAGAGAAAATCATGAAAAAGAACTGTTAAGTCAGTCAAATAATTAGGTCAGGGAGCCGGAAGAAATATTGGATTATTTGCAAACCGGGATGAACAGGCGAGGGGCAATTTGGTCAATTGACCCCGAGAGCTGACTCCTGACCTAACTGTCAAATAAAATCGGAGAAAAGAAAATTTCGGAATCGAGAATTAAATTAAAGAACTAATAGAAAAAAAAAAAAAAAAGAGAAAAAGAGATGAAAATGAAAAAGTCAAAAGTTATGACATCATGCATGATGTCATAACTAAAGTAATAAATTGAATTATTTAATTTGGGAATTAGGGGTCTTCCATAAGCCAAAAAAAAAAAAAAACGTGTAAAGGAAACCAAAGGAAAAAAATTAGGATTTTCTTCTTCCTTGCCACCCCACTTTCCTCCCAAATTCCTCCATGAATGGTCCTCCATTTAAGCTTACATTTAAGCTTAATTTTCTTCACTTAATCCAAATAACTCTCTTAAAAACCACCCTAGAGCTTGTTATTGCAACTTAAGAAGGAGATTACAAGAAGAAAGAAGAATTAAAGATAGGGTTTTGAAGCTTTAACAAAAGGTTAGTATGTTAAATTGTTACTTTTCCATTCAAATGCATGTTTAGGTAATTAAGTGAGCTAATAACTTGATTTAAATGAAACAAATATGGGGAAAGAATTAAATTGAAATTTTGGGCAGCTTGAGAGGAGTGTGGTTTGCATGAATATGATGCAATTGAGTGAGTTTAGAAGCTTTACTTAGTGAAATGATTAACATTAAAATTATTAGAAGTAGTTAAATGCAAGAGTTAGTGAGATTAAGGTTTCAATGCTAGGGTTTATGGATCAAAATTTGGAGAAATGCATAAATGGCATGTTTAACCTATTGTGAAATGAAATAATGGTCAATTATGACCAAATAAGTTGTGTGGGAATGATAGGAATGAAAACTAAATTCGGAGGTTAATGGTCATGCTGCTGGCAGCATGACCAAACCCACTTTGAAGGACCAAAACTCAAATTTTACAAGCCCAATTGATATGCCACCAATTGGAGAT
This sequence comes from Hevea brasiliensis, assembly GCF_030052815.1. Taxonomy (NCBI): domain Eukaryota; kingdom Viridiplantae; phylum Streptophyta; class Magnoliopsida; order Malpighiales; family Euphorbiaceae; genus Hevea; species Hevea brasiliensis. The sequence goes on from NC_079493.1 coordinate 127,065,013, forward strand.
GAAAATAGACATAAAAGAGCACAATTTTCATTAAGGAACTATGGCCAAAAACTGACCAAAACTTGGTGAAACAATTGACCAAAGTGAGTTGATTGCAGGCTGCCACTGCACAAAACTAACCAAATGAACAGTAACTGTTCATTTGGTCATAACTCGAGCTAGGTAGGTCAAATTGACCTGAAATTTTGCCAGCAATTAGATATGATATAGACCTAAAACTTTCATGAAGAACACCAACCCAAATTAGGCCATTAACTCATTCAAATCATTGAGCAAAGTTAAAATTACTGTACTGAAATTCTGCAGAATTTTCATTGAGCAGCAATGTTTGGAGGGCTATAACTCTCTCCAGAAAACTCGGATTTAGGCGATTCTTGAATCGATGGAAACCTAAGACATAGTACAACATTTCATATGAAGAAAGTGAGACCGAATTATGAACTTAACTTGATCAAACAATTGACCAAAGTTGGACCAAAAATCTGCCAGCACCTAAATTGCAGTATGAACAGTGCACGTGAACAGTAAACTTATTTTGGCCATAACTTGAGCTACAAAACTCCGATTGAGGTGATCAAAAAATGAGAATACACTTAAGACAATAAGGAACATTTTCTATGAAGGAAGTTTTGTAAAATTCCAACATTAGATATACCAATGGAATAGTGCAACTTCTGAAAACCAAAACCGAAAATTGGCAATTTTGCCAAAATGACCTAAGCTTTAAACAAATGACCAAAACCAACAAGTTTGGTGACCAAAATGTGGTATGTGGGTGAAGTTGGAGTTCCCATACCCATTAAGCCTTAGAAAGTCAATAATTTGACTTGAATAGTGCAGTGAATAGTAACCCGAAACACAAAATTTCGAGAACGTCGAATTTAACACGTTAGAGCTAGGTAAATGTGAAGTTAAGTTTATTTTGGATTTATTTTAAGTTCTAGTACTGAAACATTGTAAAATTTTGTGTTTCAGTTGAAAAAAATATCGGTAATGAAAGCGAGGAACCGAGTCGAGGCTAAAGGACGACTCGTTTGAGGTTTGTGCACAACATATACTTTTATAATCATCTTTTGCATATCGTTTTAAATAATGTGAAATATTGGATTATGACATTCTTATGATGTTGATCTAAATTGTTGAAAGTTATTATGTATATTTGAAAAGAAAATGTTTAGCAAATTGTTAAGATAAGTTTTGAAACCAGTGTCATGACCACATATTTGAACACCTCACTAGCACGACTAGTGGGGTAATTAGTTTCAATTTTGATTCCTTCTCTCCGGAGAAGTGTTGAGGTGTGCCAGTAGAAGAGGATGTGAATGGATATCCATATATTTGAGCTAGCTAGCCTTGTGATGTGATTTCTCTTTAGCCTCGGCTATTGAGATTCTATTTGTTTCAATGGCATGATTTAATTGTGGGTTTTATGAAATGTGTTTTGATACTTTGAAATAAACTTGGTTTACATGTAAAATCTTACAATGCATGATTGTATTTAATTTTCATGTTTAATCAAATTTTTGAATGAATGTGCTTTAAGTTTTGCATAAAGATTATTTTAGTATGTTGTGCACCACTGAGTCTTAGTACTCAGCGATAGCTTTTATTGCTGTCGCAGATACAGAGATTAGAGGAGCAGCAGATCGAGCCGAGGTGTGTGAAGTCATCAGTTTGAAGCCTTCGGGTATAATTTATACCCTAACTGTAAATACTTCTTTTGATGTATATATTGCACATAAATGTATGGACATGTAAAAATGGGTCTTGAGCAGCTTGTACACAAATTTGTATGAAGTTTGTAATAAAGTTTAGTTTGTGTTTCTTTTGATATAAATTTGTAAGGTTATGTATAAATTATTTTGTTTTTAATGAAATATGAATGATATTGATTGACAGTATTTTGAGAATTATTGAACTTGTGAATTTTGATAAATTGATTGAGTTTGATTGTGAAACCGAAGTAGTGGTTGAGAAAATCTTTTAGAAGTGCTTTTTACAGGTATTCGAAGAACGGTTTTCTCAAAATACAGAGGAAACTCTGTCAAAATTTTTATCAAATTTGCGGAAAACTAAAATGGCCAAAAATATTAATTAGTTTTAATTTCAACTAAATGTTTTAAATACTCATTAGAAATGCTCACCACTTGTCAAAGATAAGAAAATTGTTTTAAAATCCCTTGTAGGGTACTTAATGAGTTATCGGTAGGTGAAGTTCGGTAGTTCATTAGGTATTCTACGGGATCATGTTATGCCTTACAGAGGGGTAAGGTGTGACAGTTCCGGTGACCGGTGTAGGTCCGGACAATTATTGGGATTAGGGCCACACCTAAGACAACTTAAGAAGCCATAAACACAAATAATTAGTAATGTTTAATTAGTTAACTATAAATAAGAAAAACAGAACATAAGAGGTTAAACGAGCCGAGAGTCACAGCGATGAGTGACCTCCTCAAGTCATTTTAAACTCAAATTTCGAACCGTAAAAAGTGACGCTGCGGTCCTTAAGACCCTTATGAACACAGTGGAAAAGAGAAAATCATGAAAAAGAACTGTTAAGTCAGTCAAATAATTAGGTCAGGGAGCCGAAAGAAATATTGGATTATTTGTAAACCGGGATGAACCGGCGAGGGGCGATTTGGTCAATTGACCCCGAGAGCTAACTCCTGACCTAACTGTCAAATAAAATCGGAGAAAAGAAAATTTCGGAATCGAGAATTAAATTAAAGAACTAATAGAAAAAAATAAATAGAAAAAAAAAGGAAAAGATGGAAAAGTCAAAGGTGATGACATCATGAATGATGTCATAAAGAATTAATTAAGTTATTTATTAAATGGGATTTTGTGGTCTTCCATAAGGATAAAAACAAAGAAAAGAAAAGAAAAAAAAAATTAAAACCATCTCATTTCTTCTTCTTCTTGGACGTTTCATACCTCTCCCTCCCTCACCACCATGTGCAACCACCATTGATGAATGCATCAAGCTTCCATAACTTGATTTTAGCCTTTCAAAATAAACCCTAAACCCTAAACAGCTTCCAATCTACACTAGAAAAGAAGATTACAAGAAGGAAAAAGAAGCAAAAGATAGGGTTTTGAAGATTTAAGTTGAGGTTAGTATGTTAACCCCTTTTTTTATTCATTTAAATGCATAATTAGTTGTGAAAATGAGCATGGAATTTATGAAATGAAATAAAATCATGGGAGAAGGACTAAACTGAAATTTTGGTCTGGTTGAAGGGAGTATGAATTGCATGAATTTAATGAGTTTAAATGAGTGTAGAAACCTTAACTAGTTGAATGATTAGCATTAAAACCATTAATGTAGTTAAATGCATGAAATTGATGAGTTAGGGTTTTGAATGCTAGGGTTTGTGAACCAAAATTTGGAGAAATGCTTAAATGATGACTTTGGTCTATTATGAGATGAAAAATGGTCAATAATGACCAAAAGAGATGTGTGGGAATGACCAAACCCACTTTGAAGGACCAAAACTCAAATTTTACAAGTCTAATTGATATGCCACCAATTGGGGATGAAAATAGACATAAAATAGCACAATTTTCATTAAGGAACCATGGCCAAAAACTGACCAAAACTTGGTGAAACAATTGACCAAAGTGAAATGAGAGCAGTGCCATCAAGATTAAATCGACCAAATGAACAGTAACTGTTCATTTGGTCATAACTCGAGTTAGACAGGTCAAATTGACCTGAAATTTGGCCAGGAGTTAGAGGAGATATAGATCTAAAACTTTCATGAAGAACATCACCCCAAATTATGCCATTAACCCATTCAAATTATTGAGCAAAGTTGAGTTACCAAACCTGCAACTCTGTAGATTTTCATTTGAACAGTAATGTTTGGATGACTATAACTCTCTCTAGAAAACTCGGATTTAGGCGATTCTTGAACCGATGGAAACCTAAGACATAGTAGAACATTTCATCTGAAGAAAGCTAGACCAAATTATGAACTTAACTTGATCAAATTACTGACTAAAATTGGATCAAAATCTGCCAGAACCCAAGATACCAGTATGAACAGTGCACGTAAACAGTAAACTTATTTTGGCCATAACTTGAGCTACAAAACTCCGATTGAGGTGATCCAAAAATTAAAATACACTTAAGACAATAAGGAACATTTTCTATGAAGGAAGGTTTGTCAAATTCCAACAGTAGATCGACCAATGGAACAGTGCAACTTCGGAGTACCAAAATCGAAAATTGGCAATTTTGCCAAAATGACTTAAGCTTTGAAAAAATGACCAAAACCAACAAGTTTAATGACCAAAATGTGGTATGTGGGTGAAGTTGGAGTTCCCATACCTATTAAGCCTTAGAAAGTCAACTATTTGACTTGAATAGTGCAGTGAATAGTAACCCGAAACACAAAAACTTTGAGAACGTCGAATTTAACGCAATAGAGCTAGTTAAAGTGAAGTTAATTTTATTTTTGGACTTATGTTAAGTTATGGTACTGAAACACTATGAAATTGTGTGTTTCAGCTGAAAAAGACTTGGAAGCTCGGAGAGACTGAGTCAAGGCCTAGAGGCGACTCCAGTCAGGTTTGTGCACAATAAATTTATGTAATTGTTTTCCAATTGAAAATTTGAGTTGCTATACTTTATGAAATCGCTGTGTTATTTATGAATTGTGTTGCCACTTTGTGACTACAAAAATGACTTTGAAAACTGTTTGGGATCTCTCATAAATTATTGAAAATAATTGTTTTAAATTGATTTTGGATTCACACTTAGCATGACAGTATCACATTTCCTCCTTCATTTATGGGGTTGAGATCGTTTATTTTCCTCCCTCTCTGGCTTGCCAGTTGAGGTTGTAGATCGGATGAGTACTCATTAGCTAGCTAGCCACCTCCCTCATTGATTTCGATTAATGGGGTTGTAGATTGCTTTGTCGTGGTGTACAACGCGGTATTGATCGGAAATTTTGTGTCATGGCTTAAGTTGTGTATGATTTTGGCAACACTATGTTTATGAAATTGTTTAACTAAACTGTGTTTAATATATTATTTGACAAACTGAGTTGTTATGAGCTTTGATATTTGTGAAATGTGATTGTGAAGTATTCAAATTATGTTTCATCAATAAATGATTTATGTATCGCAATTTAAATTTTTATTGTGCACCACTGAGTATGTTTATACTCAGCGATAGTTTAATTTACTGTCGCAGATAAGAGCAAGGAGAAAGCAGCAGAGTGAGCTGCGGGATTGACAAGAACTTCTTGATGCCTTTTGTACGGGTATTGTTTTATACCCTTGTGGTTATTTTGATGTAAATACTGTAATGTCATAAGTATCAATGTAAATTGAGCAGTTGTAAATAAATTGTAATAATATTATTTTGGGTTTGCTTCTGTAAATTTAATATTTGTAAATATGAATTTTCTGCTTTATGCCTTGTTAATGAAGTATTAAAAATTTTGTGATGACCAAATTTGATTAAATTGTGGAAATTGCTTTGAAGTGATTTGAATTGCGTTGATTTGAGTTTTATTGGAGATTGGGAGTTGTGGAAAACTTTTGGAAGTGCTTTTTACAGGTCTTTGAAGAACTGGTTTCTCAAAATACAGAGGGAACTCTGTCAAAATTTTTATAAAATTTGCAGCAAAATTAAAATGGACAAAAATTTTTACTAGTATTTAAACTTTGAATAAATGGTTTTTAATTCCTACCAAAATGCTCACCACTTCGAAAATGTAAGAAAATTGTTTTAAAATCCCTTGTAGGGTACTTAATGAGTTATCGATAGGTGAAGTTCGGTAGTTCATTAAGTATTCTACGGGATCATGTTATGCCTTACGGAGGGGTAAGGTGTGACATGTTTTAGTGGTATCAGAGCATGGTTTTGCAATAAATTTTGACTATGTATGTGAATATTTCTTTGATAAGTACAACTGCTCAAGTGTCTTTAATTGATACATATGACATATTTACATCATGAATATGCACTAATGGAGGTCAACCTCCTTGTGTTTGATCTCAGGAAGTAGAAAATTTGAGAAAACGGAATGGAAGGAGGAGATCATTCCGAAGAACAATCTGTTGAGGCTGAGGTTCAAGGGGAAGCCCCAGCACTCCAGAATGTGAGTGGGTCAGCCACTCCAGCTCCTGCTCAATTTATGCAGCAGATGGCTGCCTTCTTTCAGCAAATGGCGGGTAATGTGCCACCCCAAGCTCAGATGCCAATACCTGTAGCCCAACCACAGCCCTCAGCTCGGCAGTATGAAAAATTGATGAAATTTGGGGCCACTGAGTTTAAAGGCACTGTGGATCCACTGAAGGCAGAACAGTGGTTAGAAAGAATGGAACGAGTTTTCAGGAAGCTACAGTGTACAGAAGAATTGAAGTTTGAGTATTCTGTTTCCTTGTTGCAAGGGGATGCGTTTGAATGGTGGAAGACCATCCCCCACAGCCTGGTTGAGCCACCTATGCTGACATGGACAGACTTTTTGAGGGAGTTCCGACAGAAATGGGTTCCCGATACATATGTGGATATGAAGTTGCAAGAATTTTTGAGTTTGAAACAAGGGAACCAAACTGTAGCAGAATATGAGAGAGATTTCTCGAGGCTAAGCCACTATGCTGGAAGCTTAGTCTCCACCCCCAGAGACAGATGCAAGAGGTTTGTGTTCGGGCTAAAGGCGATGCAGGAATGCAAGTTGTGGGTTTCAGACATCAGAATTTTGCTGAATTGATCTCACAAGCCTTGGAATTAGAAAGGATAGAATCCGAAGGGGCAGTGAAGAAGGGTTCACAAGAGAAAGAGAAAACTGAAAAGACTACTGAACAAGCATCTGGAAGTGGTTCTGGGAAGAGGAAACAGTTTGGGGGATCTAGCTCCCGTAGGGGCAGAGGCAGATTTTCTGGCCAAAGACCACCCCTGCCGGTCAGACCAGTGAGCACCACGAGGAGCTCTATCATCCCGGTGTGAAACGTGTGGTAGAACTCATGGTGGGGTTTGTTTCAAGGCTACTGGTGCATGCTTTAATTGTGGAGGACGTGGACATTTTGCTAAGGATTGCACTAGTCCGCGCCGGTCTGGATCTTTTGCCACATCTGAAGGATCAACCCAAGTCTCTGCACCCAGAGGGTCACAGTTAGTTGCTAGAGGCAGAGGTAGAGGTAGGGTCCCGTAACACCCACGAAGTCGAGCACCGTTAACCAGGCCCACCTAGTGGCGCACCAGTCAGAGTGTATACCATGCATCAGAGGGAAGAGGCTGAAACATCAGATGTTGTAGCTGGTAATTTTTCCATCCTTGACCAAGATGTACATGTGTTGTCTGATCCTGGCTCCACACATTCGTATGTTAGTGCTAGTGTGATGTGTTCTACTGCTATTCAGTGTGTACCAATGGACTATGATGTGTTAGTAACTAGTCCATTAGGCCAGGAGGTCAGGGTAAATAGGCTATATAGAGATTGTCCTTTGGTGATCCAAGGACACACTTTTTTGTCTGATTTAATTGAAATGCCCTTCAGAGATTATGACATTATCTTGGGCATGGATTGGTTAGCCAGGCATCACGCCATGATTGGATCAGAGATCAAGACAGTCACTTTTGGTCTCCCTCAGTATGGTGATGTAGTAATACATGGGGAGAGACAGTTATTGCCTTCAAACATCATTTCAGCTGCATTGGCCAGGAAAATGATTAGAAAAGGGTGTGAGGCGTACTTGGCACATGTGATAGACATCCAAGTGGGGAGTCCAACACTGAAGGACATTCCTACTGTATGTGACTTTCCGGATGTGTTTCCTGAGGAATTGCCAGGATTACCTCCAGAAAGGGAAGTGCAGTTTGAAATTGATGTTATGCCTGGTGTGGACCCAATTTCCATAACACCATACAGAATGGCACCTGCAGAACTAAAAGAATTGAAAGTGCAGTTGCAAGAACTGCTTGACAAAGGCTTTATCCGCCCTAGTGTGTCACCTTGGGGAGTGCCAGTGTTGTTTGTAAAGAAGAAATATGGCACTCTCCGTTTGTGTATTGACTATCGGCAGTTGAATAAGGTGACAATAAAGAACAGATATCCATTGCCCCGTATTGATGATTTATTTGATCAGTTGAGGGGTGCAGCTGTGTTCTCCAAAATTGACCTGAGATTAGGTTATTATCAGCTGAAAGTACAAGAGCAGAGTATTTCTAAAACTACCTTCAGAACCCGCTATGGCCATTATGAGTTCTTGGTCATGCCATTCGGGTTAACTAATGCTCCGGCTGCTTTTATGGATCTGATGAACACTATCTTCAGACCATACCTCGACCAATTTGTTGTGGTATTCATAGATGATATATTGGTCTATTCGAGGAATGCAGAAGAGCATGATAGACATCTGCGGATTGTACTGCAGACTTTGAGGGAGAAATAGCTATATGCCAAATTGTTGAAGTGTGAATTTTGGATGAAGGAAATATCTTTCTTGGGGCATGTAGTATCAGAAGAGGGCATCAAGGTAGATCCAAGTAAGATTGAAGCTGTCCTTAATTGGAGGCCACCCAGAAATGTCACAGAGATTTGCAGTTTTCTGGGGTTAGCTGGATACTACCGTCGATTTGTGAAGGGATTCTCCATGTTAGCATCTCCATTGACCAAGCTACTTAGAAAGGATGTGAAATTTCAGTGGACGGATAAATGTCAGCAAAGTTTTGATGAATTGAAAAGATGTTTGACAGAGGCTCCAGTCCTGACTTTACCCACACCGGGTAAAGAATATACAGTTTACAGCGATGCTTCTCACAATGGGTTAGGTTGTGTGTTGATGCAAGATCGAAATGTCATTGCCTATGCATCACGCCAGCTAAAACCGCATGAGAGGAATTATCCGACACATGATTTGGAGCTTGTAGCCATTGTGTTTGCTCTTAAGATCTGGAGACATTATTTGTATGGGGAGAAATGTTACATCTACACAGATCATAAGAGTTTGAAGTATTTGGGCACCCAGAAAGAGTTGAATTTGAGACAGAGGAGATGGTTAGAGTTGATAAAAGACTATGATTGTCTGATAGACTATCAGCCAGGGAAAGCTAATGTTGTGGCTGACGCCCTAAGTCACAAGACTATGGCAAGTCTACAGGTTACTCCTTTGTCTTTGGTACATGAGTTGAGGTTATTACATGCCAGTTTAGAGATTAATAATGATGGGCAGGCAGCAGTTGCATGGCATGTACAGCCAGTGTTGATTGATCAGATCAGAATGGCTACTCAGAATGATGAAAGGTATCAGAAGCTGTTGGAAGAAGTCCGGCAGGGCAAGAAACCAGAGTTCTCAATCAGAGATGATGGTTTACTGCTACACCAAGGCAAAATGTGTGTTCCTAATGATGTTGATTTGAGGCAGATCATTTTGAAGGAAGCACATGAGTCTCCTTTTGCCATGCACCCTGGTGGTACAAAAATGTATAGAGGGCTAAAGGAGCATTACTGGTGGATGGGTATGAAGAGAGATGTGGCAGAGTTTGTGTCCAAATGCCTAACTTGTCAACAAGTAAAGGCAGAGCATCAAGTACCCACTGGGTTGTTACATCTACTACCAGTGCCAGAATGGAAATGGGAAAGGATAACGATGGATTTTGTAATGGGACTTCCGAGGACACAGAAGAGTCATGATGCAGTATGGGTCATTGTTGACAGACTGACTAAGTCTGCTCATTTTCTGCCAGTCTGAATGGACTACAGTTTGGACAGATTGGCCAGGTTGTACATTGATGAGATTGTGAGACTGCATGGAGTGCCAATATCCATTGTATCAGACAGAGATCCTAGGTTCACTTCTAGATTCTGGGGTAGTCTTCAGAGAGCCCTAGGAACTAGATTGAACTTCAGTACTGCATTCCACCCACAGACAGATGGCCAGTCTGAGAGGATAATTCAGATCTTGGAGGACATGCTACGGGCTTGTGTGATTGAGTTTGAGGGTAGTTGGGATACACACTTGCCTTTGATTGAGTTTGCTTACAACAACAGCTACCAATCAAGCATTGGGATGCCTCCATATGAAGCTTTGTATGGCAGGAAATGTAGAACCCCGTTGTGTTGGGATGACGTGGGTGAAAGAAAAATGATTGGACCCGAAATTGTTCAACAGACTGAAGAGAAAATCAAGGTGATCAGGGGTCGACTTAAAACTGTATCAGACCGTCAAAAGTCCTATGTTGATTTGAAAAGAAGGGATATTGAGTATGCAGTGGGTGAGAAAATTTTCCTCAAGGTTTCTCCTTGGAAGAGGATTATGAGATTCGGCAGAAAGGGGAAACTAAGTCCTCGTTTTATCGGGCCATATGAAGTTCTGGAAAGAGTGGGTCCTTTGGCATATCGGTTGGCACTACCTCCAGAGTTGGAGAAGATACATAATGTCTTCCATGTGTCTATGTTGAGGAGGTACCGATCAGACCCATCTCATGTACTACCAGTAGAAGAAATAGAAGTGAATCCAGACTTCACATATGAAGAAGAACCCATAAAGATTCTGGCTTATGAGGTGAAGCGACTCTGAAATAAGCGGATACCGTTGGTAAAAGTCTTTGTGGAACCATCATTCGGGCCAGAAGCTACTTGGGAACGAGAGGAGGACATGAGGAGACAACACCCACACTGTTCGTAGATTGATACTGTAAAAATTTTGCGACGAAATTTATTTAAGGGGGAGAATTGTAACACCCCGTTGCATAGCTCGGTATATTTCATCGCTCGTGACTGTGTCGGTCCGGACAATTATTGGGATTAGGGCCACACCTAAGACAACTTGAGAAGCCATAAACACAAATAATTAGTAATGTTTAATTAGTTAACTATAAATAAGAAAAACAGAACATAAGAGGTTAAATAAGCCGAGAGTCACAGCGATGAGTGACCTCCTCGGGAACGACTGCAAAGTCATTTTAAACTCAAATTTCGAACCGTAAAAAGTGACGCTGCGGTCCTTAGGACCCTTATGAACACAGTGGAAAAGAGAAAATCACGAAAAAGAATCATAAGTCGGTCAAATAATTAGGTCGAGGAGCCGAAAGAAATATTGGATTATTTGCAAACCGGATGAACCTACGAGGGGCGATTTGGTCAATTGACCCCGAGTGACTCGACCTAATCACAAATAAAATTGGAGAAAAGAAAATTTTGGAATCGAGAATTAAATTAAAGAACTAATAGAAAAAAATAAATAGAAAAAAAAGGAAAAGATGGAAAAGTCAAAGGTGATGACATCATGAATGATGTCATAAAGAATTAATTAAGTTATTTATTAAATGGGATTTTGTGGTCTTCCATAAGGATAAAAACAAAGAAAAGAAAAGAAAAAAAAATTAAAACCATCTCATTTCTTCTTCTTCTTAGACGTTTCATACCTCTCCCTCCCTCACCACCATGTGCAACCACCATTGATGAATGCATCAAGCTTCCATAACTTGATTTTAGCCTTTCAAAATAAACCCTAAACCCTAAAAAGCTTCCAATCTACACTAGAAAAGAAGATTACAAGAAGGAAAAAGAAGCAAAAGATAGGGTTTTGAAGATTTAAGTTGAGGTTAGTATGTTAACCCCTTTTTTTTTATTCATTTAAATGCATAATTAGTTGTGAAAATGAGCATGGAATTTATGAAATGAAATAAAATCATGGGAGAAGGACTAAACTGAAATTTTGGTCTGGTTGAAGGGAGTATGAATTTCATGAATATAATGAGTTTAAATGAGTGTAGAAACCTTAACTAGTTGAATGATTAGCATTAAAACCATTAATGTAGTTAAATGCATGAAATTGATGAGTTAGGGTTTTGAATGCTAGGGTTTGTGAACCAAAATTTGGAGAAATGCTTAAATGATGACTTTGGTCTATTATGAGATGAAAAATGGTCAATAATGACCAAAAGAGATGTGTGGGAATTGTTGGAATGAAAACCAAATTCGTAGGTCAATTGGTCATGCTGCTGGCAGCATGACCAAACCCACTTTAAAGGACCAAAACTCAAATTTTACAAGTCTAATTGATATGCCACCAATTGGGGATGAAAATAGACATAAAATAGCACAATTTTCATTAAGGAACCATGGCCAAAAACTGACCAAAACTTGGTGAAACAATTGACCAAAGTGAAATGAGAGCAGGCTGCCACTGCACCAAACTGACCAAATGAACAGTAACTGTTCATTTGGTCATAACTCGAGTGAGACAGGTCAAATTGACCTGAAATTTGGCCAGGAGTTAGAGGAGATATAGATCTAAAACTTTCATGAAGAACATCACCCCAAATTATGCCATTAACCCATTCAAATTATTGAGCAAAGTTGAGTTACCAAACCTGCAACTCTGTAGATTTTCATTTGAACAGTAATGTTTGGATGGCTATAACTCTCTCTAGAAAACTCGGATTTAGGCAATTCTTGAACCGATGGAAACCTAAGACATAGTAGAACATTTCATCTGAAGAAAGCTAGACCAAATTATGAACTTAACTTGATCAAATTATTGACCAAATTTGGATCAAAATCTGCCAGAACCCAAGATACCAGTATGAACAGTGCACGTAAACAGTAAATTTATTTTGGCCATAACTTGAGCTGTAAAACTCCGATTGAGGTGATCCAAAAATTAAAATACACTTAAGACAATAAGGAACATTTTCTTTGAAGGAAGTTTTGTCAAATTCCAACAGTAGATCGACCAATGGAACAGTGCAACTTCGGAGCACCAAAATCGAAAATTGGCAATTTTGCCAAAATGACTTAAGCTTTGAAAAAATGACCAAAACCAACAAGTTTAATGACCAAAATGTGGTATGTGGGTGAAGTTGGAGTTCCCATACCTATTAAGCCTTAGAAAGTCAACTATTTGACTTGAATAGTGTAGTGAATAGTAACCCAAAACACAAAAACTTTGAGAACATCGAATTTAACGCAATAAAGCTAGTTAAAGTGAAGTTAAATTTATTTTTGGACTTATGTTAAGTTATGGTACTGAAACACTATGAAATTGTGTGTTTCAGCTGAAAAAGACTTGGAAGCTCGGAGAGACTGAGTCAAGGCCTAGAGGCGACTCCAGTCAGGTTTGTGCACAATAAATTTATGTAATTGTTTTCTAATTGAAAATTTAAGTTGCTATACTTTATGAAATCGCTGTGTTATTTATGAATTGTGTTGCCACTTTGTGACTACAAAAATGACTTTGAAAACTGTTTGGGATCTCTCATAAATTATTGAAAATAATTGTTTTAAATTGATTTTGGATTCACACTTAGCATGACAGTATCACATTTCCTTCTTCATTTATGGGGTTGAGATCGTTTATTTTCCTCCCTCTCTGGCTTGCCAGTTGAGGTTGTAGATCGGATGAGTACTCATTAGCTAGCTAGCCACCTCCCTCATTGATTTCGATTAATGGGGTTGTAGATTGCTTTATCGTGGTGTAAAACGCAGCATTGATCGGAAATTTTGTGTCATGGCTTAAGTTGTGTATGATTTTGGCAACACTGTGTTTATGAAATTGTTTAACTAAACTGTGTTTAATATATTATTTGACAAACTGAGTTGTTATGAGCTTTGATATTTGTGAAATGTGATTGTGAAGTATTCAAATTATGTTTCATCAATAAATGATTTATGTATCACAATTTAAATTTTTATTGTGCACCACTGAGTATGTTTATACTCAGCGATAGTTTAATTTACTGTCGCAGATAAGAGCAAGGAGAAAGCAAGTGAGTGAGTCATGGATTGACAAGAACTTCTTGATGCCTTTTGTACGGGTATTGTTTTATACCCTTGTGGTTATTTTGATGTAAATACTGTAATGTCATAAGTATCAATGTAAATTGAGCAGTTATAAATAAATTGTAATAATATTATTTTGGGTTTGCTTCTGTAAATTTAATATTTGTAAATATGAATTTTCTACTTTATGCCTTGTTAATGAAGTATTAAAAATTTTGTGATGACCAAATTTGATTAAATTGTGGAAATTGCTTTGAAGTGATTTGAATTGGGTTGATTTGAGTTTTATTGGAGATTGGGAGTTGTGGAAAACTTTTGGAAGTGCTTTTTACAGGTCTTTGAAGAACTGGTTTCTCAAAATACAGAGGGAACTCTGTCAAAATTTTTATAAAATTTGTGGCAAAATTAAAATGGACAAAAATTTTTACTAGTATTTAAACTTTGAATAAATAGTTTTTAATTCTTACCAAAATGCTCACCACTTCCAAAATGTAAGAAAATTGTTTTAAAATCCCTTGTAGGGTACTTAATGAGTTATCGGTAGGTGAAGTTCGGTAGTTCATTAAGTATTCTACGGGATCATGTTATGCCTTACGGAGGGGTAAGGTGTGACAACAAATGACCATTTCTCACCTCACATTAGGTCAAAGACACCATTTACAAGTTTCTCACATTTTTGGTCTCTAAACCCTAATGTCCAAAACCCTAATTCACACTATCTTTGCATTTACTTGATTCCATGCCTTTAACCTTAGTCATTCAACTAACTAAGGTTTATATACCCAACTAAATCCATCAAACCATGCAAATATACTCCTATATACATGCTGGCCGAAAATCATTCATGGTCCCTCAACAAATTTTTATTTCATTTTAAGCATTTTTCTTAGTTAACTAAGTTATAAACACAAGTAATAAACTCATTTGTAACTTAAATCACTAACCTTTGTGTAGCAACTTCTAACTCCCCTTTTCTCCAATTTTCTTTCTTCTTTTCTTCTTTCTTTGATGACCAATCTTCTTCTCAAGTGATTAAATCAAGTTTTTATGGGAGAATTTGGGGTAAGGTAGGGTCAAATGGGTGTTTAAAAGCTTGTATTCAAGCTTTCATGGAGGAATCAATGGTGGGCTTATGGAGAACCTTGGCTGCCGAAATCTTGAGGTAGGAGAAGGGTTCTATTTTTTTTGTTTTTATGTAATTTAAGTCTTACTTTATGTATTTGAATGGGTCAACAATTGTGGGAATTAAAAAAATAAATTTTTGACATCATTTTGATGTCATAAGGTGATGTAATTAACTTTTTCTTTTCCTTTCCTTTTTTTTTTTATTTTTTCATTAGTTCTTTAATTTAATTCTCGATTCTGAAATTTTCTTTTCTCCGATTTTATCTGATAGTTAGGTCAGGAGTCAGCTCTTGGGGTCAATTGGCCAAATTGCCCCTTGCCGGTTCATTCCGGTTTGTAATTAATTCAATATTTCTTTCGGCTCACTGACCTAATTATTTGACTGGCTTAACAGTTCTTTTTTGTGATTTTCTCTTTTCCACTGTGTTCGTAATGGTCCTAAGGACCGCAGCGTCACATTTTACGGTTCGAAATTTGAGTTTAAAATGACTTCGCAGTCCTTCCCGAGAAGGTCACCCATCGCTGTGACTCTCGGCTCGTTTAACTTCTTATGTTATGTTTTTCTTGTTTATACTTAACTAATTGGACATTACTAATTATTTGTGTTTATGGCTTCTCTAGTTGTCTTAAGTATGGTTCTAATTCCCTTAATTGTCCAGATCGACACCATTCACCAGAACAGTAAAATATACCAGGCTATACAAATAGGGGTGTTACATGTTCATCTATTTTTCCAAGCTATAAGAGGATTATTTGTTGTGACTAACCTGCTCTTCTTCTTCACAGGTCCATTAATAGTATTTAATGTATTTTGTACAATTGAGTTAAATTTTAAACTCCGCATGTGTTAGAAGCACTTATTTTTATTTTGGGCCTGTATTATAAAAGTTATGTTGGACCTGTAAAATTATTAACTGTATGCATGATGGGATTGGATGAGGGAGCTAAGCTCCCATTTGAGTTATGACATTTTAATTATGTTGAGGGTGAGCTGAGCTCCTCAATTTCTTATATATTGTATTTACAGGTCGGGCGAGTCAAAAACTCTCCATTAAATGGTCCATTTTATGGCTGGACTCTATCCGGTTGAATTCTTGAAATTGGGCCCAAATAGGCCTTAAAGCTGGATTGAGAAATAGTTAGGCTTACTATGGGCCTCGGAGGCTTTAGGCTGACCCAGGTTCTAGTGCTGGTCCGGCCCATAGGTTGGGTCGTGACACACCATGGATGATTCTTTCTGTATCTCCTTCTTAATATGACTATCAAAACATTATCGTTTCCTACAATCCTTTGTAGGGAATTACTTTTCATGGTTAGATAGGTGTCTTTGAACCTATAATTTCCACCTGAATTATCATGATAGTGAGAAATGAGTGTTGTACTACAATTTCAGACAAAATACTTTACGCATTCATTCTTCTTGATATAGCCACATCTATTGCCTATAGCTTTCTAGACTTTAGTATCAAATTTACCCATATCCCTTGATTCTCCTCTTCAATTTTCATCATCTCTTTGCAATTATTGTGCTCTACCTATAGGATTTCAATGTACTAACTCCTTATTGTACCACAGCTCTGCTTGGCATATAATCTCATAATTTACTATATCTGTTTACACTCCATTTGTATTTCATACCTAGCATTATTATCCTGTGTTCCTGTCTTCTGCAGTATTCTGAAAGATACCTCTCACTATCAAATCCTTCTAGAACTATCTTTAGTCTTCCATTCATTACTTTGATCTTTGTACTTCTTAGTAACTTGTGAGTAACATTTATACTTGTCCTATCCTCTAATATTGTTCTATTACCTATTATCAAACTGTTACTCATGTTTCCTCACAAAGTTACCCAGTTGATCACACTGAAAATGCTTGCCTATGTCATACCTTACCCCTCTGTAAGGCATAAAATGATCCCGTAGAATACCTAATGAACTACCAAACTTCACCTACCGATAACTCACTAAGTACACTACAAGGGATTTTAAAACCATTTACTTACCTTTTAGAAGTGGTGAGTATTTTTGGTAGGAATTAAAAACATATAGTTGAAGATTAAAAGCTAGTTAAAATTTTTGTCCATTTTTATTTTTTCACAAATTTTGGAAAAATTTCGGCAGAGTGCCGGCAGTATTTGCAAAAATCGAAAATTTTACCTGTAAGAAAAACACTTCCAATAATAGCACTTCCTTAAATCTCAACCACCAAATCACTCAATCAACACAAATCCATCCAATCTCCACAATTCATAACATTTGCAAGACAGTTAAGTAAATCCATTCACATTGCATTTAAAATATTTGATTACATTCATAATTTAGTTCACAGACATAAAAAGCCAAAAGACCATATTATTACATAAGACTGTACAACTGTTGAGTTATAAAAGTACATATGACTATAAAATTATTTACATCAAGAAATTACAAGGGTATAATCAAATACCCGTACAAAAGTCTCTGGGTAGTCCCCACAATCAGCAGCTCACTCTGCTGCTTTTTCCTTGCCTCTATCTGCAACAGCAAAAAGAGCTATCGCTGAGTATAAAAATACTCAGTGGTGCACAATAAAATATAAAATGCATAATATAAAACATTTGTTATCAATTCACAGTTCAAATATTTCACAATCACATTTCACAAATTTTCAAAACTCATTATGGCACAATTTTGGTCAAACAATTTAATAAACACAGTGTTGCCAATCCATACACAACTTAAGCCATGATACAAAATTTTCGATCAATGTCGTGTTGTACACCACGAGAAAGCAATCTACAACCTCACTAATCGAAATCAATGAGGGAGGTGGCTAGCTAGCTAATGAGTACTCATATGATCTCGACCTTAATTGGTAAGCTAGAGAGGGAGGAAAATAAACGATCTCAACCCCATAAATGGAGGATGAATAATGTGGTACTGTCATGCTAAGTGTGAACACAAAATCAATTCAAAATAATTTACTCAAATAATTTGTGAGAAATCTGATCAATTCCCAAAGTCATTTTTGTGATCATAAAATGGCAACACAATTCATAATTAACACAGAAGTCAAATTTTCAAGAATAAAATATTTAAACAAGAATTATTGTGCACAGACCTGATATGAGCCGCCTCTAGGCCTTGACTCAGTTCTTTGTCCCTTTCGGGTCTTTTTCAGCTGAAACACACAATTAACAGTATTTCAGTATCTTATCTCACAATAAATCTAATAATTAATTCATATATGCTCAATTCTAGCCCCAATATGCTTAAACTAACGCTCTTGAAAATTTTCATTTCGGGGTTACTATTCAAGTCAAAATATTGACTTCCTTATACTTAATAGGTATGGGAAATCCAATTACACCCACATACCACATTTTGGGTGCCTAATTTGTTGATTTTGATTGTTTCTTCAAATTTTAGGTCTCTTAGGTACAATTTTAAAATTTTCAAATTTAATGTCCTATTTTGTATTGTTCCATTGATCATGTTGCTGTGTGGAATTTAGAAAAGTATTCCTCATAAAACTTGTTCCTTATTGTCTTAAATTTACTTTCCTTTTTGAATCACTCTATTTGGAGTTTTGTAGCCCAAGATATGGCCATTTGAACATGGTTGGCCGGATTGGTCTACCCAGAATTTTTGGGCACCTAATTTGGTTCTGTAGTTTTGGACCATTAACTTTGGGTGGCAAAATAACTAGGTTATGGACAGAATTTGGGTTGGTGTTCTTCATGAAAGTTGTAGTGCTATGTCATACCTTTCCAATGCCACAAAAATAAGGTCATTTGGACCTGTATAGCCCAAGTTATGGCCAAAAGAACAGACATACTGTTCATTTGGTTATTTTGGTACAATGGCAGTGCACTACACTCGGGTTTGACCTAATTGTTCACTATGTTATGGTCATTTTCTGGGCATGGTTTCTAAATGAAAAATGTGCCATTATGTGTTTGTTTTCATCCCTAATTGGCCTCACACCAATTAGGTTGGTAAATTTTCAGTTTTGGTCCCTGAAAGGGACCTAGGTCAAGCTGCCATAATATGAACACTAACCAATATGAATTACAATTTAGTTCTACCAATTCACACACACCACAAATGGTCTCAATTGACCATTTCTCAACTCAAATAAGGTCAATTGTATCAATTGACCATTTTCCCAATTTTTTCCAAATTTTCAAAATGTTTAAGAACCCTAATTACATAAGTTTAAAATCTAATGAAATCAAAGTGTATATTAAATGTCTACATACTTAACTCAACCTAAATCACCATTCAATTGCATTAATTTCATTCAATTCCAACTCCACCTTTGGCTGGACGAAATCCCAATCAATCCCTCTTAGTTGTTTTCTTTTGAATTTTAAGTTAATTTCTAGGTTAATTGAGCCAAAAACACAAATAATAAACTTTAATTTTCAAATTAAATTGCTTACCTCCACTTGAATTTCAATTCTCCAATTTCTTCCCTTGTCTCCCTTTCTTTCCTTCTTAAACCTTCTTGTTGATGGTGAATTAGGAGTTTTTGAAGGTTTAAGGTTGCAACTTATGGAACAAAATCAAGTAATTCAAGCTTTAAAAGCTTGTTAATGGAGGTTGATCAATGGTGAGCTATGGGAGAAAGGGGTTGCCGATTTTCATAGAGAAGAAAGAATGATTTTTTTTTTGTTTTAATTTTAATGTATTTTATGTCTTAAATAATAGCTTTTGACTTGGTCAAAATTGGTGGGAAAATAAAATTAATTTTGACATCACAAATGATGTCATCCACATGATGCAATAAAGCTTTTTCAATTTCTTTTTCCTTTTCCTTTATTTTTCAATAGTTTCTTTAATTTAATTCTCAATTTTGAAATTTTTGTTTCTTCGATTTTATTGGACAGTTAGGTCAGGAGTCAGCTCTAGGGGTGAATTGACCAAATTTCCCCTCTCTGGTTCGAACTGGTTTGCAAGTTATTTGTTATTTCTTCTGGATCCCTAACCTAATTATTTGACCTGCTTAACAATTCTTTTTTGTGATTTTCTCTTTTTCACTATGGTCGCAATAGTCCTAAGGACCGCGACATCATATTTTCCAGTTCAAAATTCAGGTTACGATGGCCTTCGCAGTCACTTCTCGCGAAGGTCACCCTTCGCTGTGACTCTCGGCTCATTTAACCTTTTATGTTATGCTTTTCTTATTTATACTTACCTATCTAGCAATCACTGATTATTTGCATTCAGGGCTTATCTTAGTGTCTTAGATGTGATTCTAATCTCCTTAATTGTCCGGACTGACATTGGTCACTAGAAGAGTAAAATGTACCAGGCTATGCATATAGGGGTGTTACAGCCTAACTCTCGATTACAGACTCTAGGTCTCACCATTTTGAATTCTAGCATCAAATCTCTGTGCCATTATCCCTTATTCTTTTCTCTCATCAGGCATATTTGAATCCATTAGGTTGAGTTTTATTCAACTTACTATCTACTGACTTTACTTCTTTGTCTGATAAGACAGTTCAAGTTACCATTGCACACCTTCTGGTTACTACCTACTTTAATTGCATACTTTACCTAACTTTTCTCGTACTAGTAACAATCTAAAAAGTCCTTATCCCATTGCCCCTCATTTTACCTTAGGGACAGAAAACAGACAAAATCTATTCCAGATCTCACAACTCTGAGCTCCATGAACTGGCTCCTAACACTATATCAACTACGACTTGCTCTGAATTCTCCACTTCTAAGTTCTATACCTTGACAAACGTTCTCCCTAATGCCGTCCTTTTCTAAGCTCTCTATCCTTACTTTTCTATTTATCTTGTTACCTTTCCTAGAACCACACTTTGCTTCCTCTATATCTTGACTCTACTCTTCCTAATCTTATTCTAATTTGGGCCTTTCAGTTTGTTCTTTAGGTAACTCCTTTTATCTTACCCAAATCTGAATGTTAACTATTCTATTCTTTAGCTCTATTCTCTTTCTTAACCTGACTGTCATGTTAAAAGCTTATATCCCTTCATTGTCTCTATCAAGTCATCAACACCTGATGTTACTCAGAATTGGTCCTTTAACCACTCTAGCTAGTACTTCTACTGGCATTTAGGTTATCTCTCCTGCTGCATTTGATCCAACTATTTTATCTTTCTCTTATGTGCTTCTTTTATATATATATACATATTCTATGATTTATTTATGCCAACTTCTGTCCTTATCTTTTCCTTAACTTAGAGTATACCTTTGTCTTGAGCAATAAAAAGTTAAGGAGGAACTCAGGGACTAACAGTCATATATTCACTGTGTGATCTTTGCTCCTATCCATTAGACTACATACTACCCTCTATTACCTCAAGGAGGGGATCTACAGGGATTCTATTTTACAATATCAACTCAATTAGCCAAAACTTAAGATACTGGGTATTATAACCCCTCATTCAATTCACAGACCTTTCATCCATCATGATCCGATCACTTATAGTTCCTATAATGGAACTTGTACCCTCTCCAAGATACCTGAGTTAACAATTCTCTACCACACTTTACAGTCCCATCTAGGACACTATTCCATAGGTCACCATCATCAGTAGTAACCTTCCATCCTTCCTGAAAGGATAAGACCATACCCTACATCACAACTGACTACAAAAGAGATGTTACATCTACCACTTTGCCATAACCATGTTAGGCTATCTGCTCTCTTATCATACTGCAAACCCCTTAAAGTGTCATTTCATAGGTTATGAACGTCATTCATAGCATCTGATCATTTTTTAAGGAAGTAAAGTCATACTATATGCCTTGCTGTCACACAAAGAAGATGATATTTTTAACTAAACTTTAGGCAAAACATTCATTGTAATGGTAAAACTGTCTAAGACCCCATATTAGAAACCAGATGGTCTCACTTTGTAGGTGTTACCTTTACTTTGTGACTATACTAAAACCTCTAGTCTTACGGCAACTCTTGATATAACTCTAGTTCATGCTTGGATAACCGAGTCACTGACTCTAATTACTGCTCAACTGTGACCTTTTGTAACACCCTCCCTGTAGCAGCTCCGTATATTTTACTGTTCCGGTGACCCGTGTCAGTGAGGACAGCTAGAACGTCTGGAAAAATATTTAAACTAAAGTGAGGAATCATAATTAACTCAAATATTAATAAGAAAAATTTAGGAAAAATTTTAGAAATAAAATACAACCAAGTTAAATGAGCCGGTGCCCTAGCGATGGGTAACCTAGTGAGAAGTTGCTGTTTTCACAACTAGGAGCCCTAGACCAGGGAGAAATTTTATGAAATAATTTTTGAGACTCCAGAGAAGAGTCATTGAGGGTTCTATGGCATTAGAATGCTAAGAAAATACGTAGAAAAATTTTTCAATCGGTACAGATAATTTTGGTCTGTTAAGCTAAACGGATGGCATTTTGGTCATTTCGTCTACAGAGATGATTTTTGGCCTACTTGTCCAGTTAAGTAAATAATTATTATGATATAAAATGTGAATAAATACTGCTAAAAACTAAATTGAAAATGAGTAGAGAAGAAAAAAAGAGAAAATGATATAAAAGGCCAATTATGACATCACAATGATGTCATTAAACCATTACCACCAATTACAATTAACCAAGCCCACTTAAAACAAATAAAAAGAGATAAAAATAAACAAAAAGTCATCAGCCATGTTCTCCAAACCAAACCAGCCGAAACACTCCCTTCCATCCAAACCTCCATGAAAGCTCCACTAAAGCTTCATAACTCACCAAATCTCACCCTAAAATCACTCAAGCCCTACACTAAACTTGATCCTCACACCTTAAATCACTACTAGGCAGCAAGAAGAGGAAGGAAAAAGGAAGTTTTGTGAAGGGAGAAATTCTACTCCAAGTGGTTAGTGTCCAACTCTTACTACTTTTGATTCAATTCATGTTTAATGGCATGAAATATGTAGGAAATGTAAGAAAACAAAATAAAAATATGTGTGTATGCATCCCTTATAATTTCAGCCACTAGGGTTGGTTAGGGTTTGATGATTTTACTTGATAGCAAAGTGGTTATGAGCAGCCCTTGGTATGAGATGAGTGATTGAATATGTTGGTGTATGTGAAATGCAAGTGGAATGCATGAAAGAATTTGAAAAAAATGTGAACATTTGAACAACATTAGGGTTTGCTCATGTAATGGCATGTTGACTTTGTAATGGTCAATTAGTGACCATTTGAATGTGTGTGAGAAGGAATTGAAGTGAGTAAAGATGTTGGAGTTGAAATTAGGTGTGCTGCCCTTGGTGACCTGCAGGACTTGGTGTGAGTCTAGCAGGTTTGGGTAACTATAAATGGAGTTGTACAGGTTCAATTGGTGTAACGCCAATTAGACATAAAACTAGACACATAATGGCACAACTTTGGTGAAGAAACCCTACCCAGAAAACCAAACCAAGTTGACCTAAAATTTGCCCTAATCCGGATGACTTGCATTCTGCCTGGGCAAAATGACCAAATGAATAGTATTTATTCATTTGGTCATAACTCAGTGTAGAAAGGTCCAATTAACCTAAAATTTTACCAGCAGAAAGCTGAGACATAGACCTACAACTTTCATGAAGAAACTAAGCTCAAATTTTGATTATAACATATTCAAAAACTAACCTGCAGTCAGTGTATGAAACACTGTAGATTTGGTTCTGTCCAGAAAATCTGGAAAGTTTGCAATCCAGCCAGTTATGGTTTTTAGGCCATAACTTGAGATACAAAACTCCAAATGGAGTGATTCAAAAAAAGAAATGTAACTAGACACAATAAGAAACAACTTTCATGAAGACAACTTTGCCAAATTCCTACTGTACAAATGACCAATGGAATAGTAAACTTAGTGCTTGAAATCTGAAAATTGTGAATAACTAACACTAAGCTTATAAATGGTATTGGCAACCAATACCAACAACTTTAGAATGTAAAATGTGGTATGTTGAGAATATTAAAACCAATGTACCTATTGTCTATGCTAAAATCAACATTTTAGTTGACTAATGAAATGAATAGTAACACTTAAACTTCAATTTCAAGAATTGTAAAATTTAAAAGTGTAACATGCTCTAGTACACCTAGTAAGATTGGTTTGGATAGGTTGGCATGCCAATAGGGTTCAGTTAGCAGTACTGCACATGGCATTATGTCATTCTGTGATTTTATGGCTTTTAGCCATTCTAACATTATGATGATACTTGGCCTTGTGCCTAATGTTTATTATAGCTTATTAGCTGTTCTGTTGCACACCAGGAGATACATATGTGACCGATGGTGTGACGGCCAGAGGTACTTAATACCCAGTGCCAGTTTACCCATTTATCTAGTCCAGTCATCCAGTATAGGTTACTTTGGCAACCAAAAATGAAAGTGGATAAATTTAATAAAATAATGAATATAACAAGTACAAAATAAATAAGACTACAAATAATTATCGAAAATTTATCTGCAATGAGACATCAATACATTCATTGCATATTTATTTCTTGTTATTTCTTTTTATTCTATTATTGACACCACTAAGCATTATTGCTTAGCGCATTGCTTTTTGCCATACGTAGGTTCTGGAGAGACCGACAGAGAGCCCAGTAGACCATAGACTGGGTGAGACCAGCTACAGCTCTGCATAGTATCCATGTCACCTCACCGACTTCAGTGCATTGGTAGGACACTAGGTTTCATTTTGGGTATTTTGTAAATAACTTTTATTTTCTCATGTATAATTGATACTTATGTAATATATTTTGGTATTAATGTAAATAGTGGAAATTTGTGTTTATGAATGAAAAATTGAGTATTTATTTATGACTCATATATGAATATCATGTGAAATGAATGAATGAGAAATGAAAATATTGTTGAAAAATATTAAGACTTTATTGATAAAATGGAGTTTGGGAATGATCGAAAATATATTAGAAGTGTTTTTCATAGGTTCCGAAGAACTGTTTTCTCAATTTTTAGCTGGTACTCTGCCAGATTTTCTATAAAATTTGCGAAACCTCAAATAAATTTATGATTTCAATAAATGACTTAAATGAATTATACTTCAAAAATTGTACTTCATATCCATGAAAGAAATAAATAAGGAAGGATAAAAATAATTGAAATAAAATATGGTGTTCCGATACACTGTGCTGTATATCTTACTCGGCTGCACTGTAGACGGGTAAGAGGTGTCACACCTTTGATATTCTAGCTCAAGGGTTTAAACCCCTAACTAGGAGTTTTAAACTCTTTTGCAGAAATAGAACTCTATTCTAGCACAACTGTATCAAAATAGAGGTTGTTTGCAACCACCCTCATCATGGTGCACCACCGGGAAGCATGCAACTCTACACAATAATCCCATATCGATATTGTAATTTGTAGCTTATAGCACAAACATTAAGAATAGTGCATAGTTACTATGGTACATTGCAACAGACTAGGTTTCCCAATCTCTTATCTCTCTTAAACCTACTAATATCATAAACTTACTCTAAGTGGGCTATCCACTGATGACTGCCAGCAATGTTATCTAGGACAACTATACTGTCATAACTCACCTTTCTGTACTCATGTCTTGTGCTAGATAGGCACACCACTTAGGCCTATACTGACAAAAACACAGAACTTCTTGGAGTATGTATTCCCATGGTAGACCTCAACACGTTTGCTAGTTCTAGTTCACATTACTATGTACTCTACGAAAATTGAAACACTAAACTAAAGCACTCTTATACTACCCAAGGAATAACGTGGAGTCTAGAAATAAGGAATTATAGAAGAAGACGAAACAAGATCCCTACTTCTACACATGACAACTCTAGGCACACATCTTCACATAAATCTAGAGTCTAAGCTCTGATACTAACTTTGTCACGACCTAAATTATGGGCCGAATCAGCACTAAGACTTGGGTCAGCTGTAAATCATTATTTTGTGATTTATTATGAGTATGTACATTGAGGTCGTGGGGAACCCGATGACAAAAAATTGTATGACTGTAAGATGTAATTAGAGACATGGAGCTAAAATATTAATTCCGTAGCATATTCTTGGAAAAACAATAATAATAATATATTTTTTGGGAAATTAATTTAATTAAATTTAAATAAAATTTTATTTTATTTAAATTTAATATGGGTAGTTCTTAAATAGATCTAATTAAGTTTAATTAGGCCCCTAGGGCCTAAGAAAGCCTAGTTAGGAATTTTAAATAAAACACATTTAACTTATTTTCTAAAAATTAAAATAAGAAAATATCTTTTCCTCTCTCCCTCTCCTATACAAACTCTCTCTCCCACTTAGCCCCATTCTCTTTCTCACTCTCTATTGGTGCCAACCCTTTTCCCTCCATTCCTATTGGTTGAAACACCTCACCCATATCCCAGTCTCATCCAAATTCCCCAATCCCAGTTGTTTAAATTATCTGAACCTTATCACCCTGGGACTCCAAACCCTACCACACATCTTTCCCTCTCTCATACACACTCTTTCTCTTACTCGGCCCCACCCTCTTCCTCACTCCCTATTGGTGCTGCCCCCCTTTCCCTCTCTTTCTATTGGTTTAAACACCTCACTCATATCTCAGTCTCACCCAAATTCTACAATCTTAGTTGTTTAAGTTATCTGAATCTTATCATCCTAGGACTCCAAACCCTATCACACCTCTCTCCCAAAACCCTATAAATACGCTACCGAGGAAAAGAGGAAAAAAGGAGGAAAAAAAAAAGGAAAGATTCAGAAATATTCAGAGCTATTTAGAGATATCTTAGAGCTATAGAAAATTTAGAGATATTCGGAAACTCTTTTAGTTCTTTTTTATTTCTTTTCTTTTCTTTTCTTCAAGAAGATTTTCTTACAAGATTTCTAGAAGGTTGGTTTTTGTTATTTTCTTTTCAAGATCTATGCTACGTAATATTTAATTCTATATTCTTTGTCTTTTAATTTATATTGCATGTTCATGTAAATCATGTAATCATGTTTAATTTGAGGGAATACACAACTCTATACATATTCAATTTTTTGTCTTTTATGGTTTTATTACTTTTTGTTATCTTATGAATCTGTGAAAATTTTAAAAAAATTATATTCATATTTTACACGAAATTTAATTAATTTTAGACTCAAGAATCACTGAAAAAGTATTTGTATTTTGTAAGTTATGACTGTTTGAAGTTAGGGTTCCTACAAAATTCGATTTGCAGCATACCTGAATTTTGAAGCCCATATCTCCCTTGTTTATTAATATTTTTATGCAAATCTGGTGTCCAAAATTAATTTCAGAATCTTATGAATATTTTCCAATTGGTTTCGCATTTATATCTGTTGTGGTTGATGAGTTATGAATTTTACAAAACAATAATGCAATTCTATCACCGGAAAAAGTTACGATTTGTATAGACCATTAGACTAGGGTTTTGTTTGGTCTATAAATTTTATGATCTTGTATGATTTTTGGCTGTCTTTTGTAATTTTTCATGATTTTTAGGTATGTTTAACTATTTTTCAAAAATCGAATTTCTTATTTCTTTCAATCTACTAGAATCTGGGAATTGAATGTTTATGCATGTTCTTGAGTTCTAATTGATATTTGATCTATTTTTCTTTGTTCTTTTAATTCAAAAAATGTTATGAAGTATTTAGAATATGTTAGAAGACTTGGACCCTTAGGTAGTTATAACTAATTAGGAATCTTAACCCTTTAGGAGACTAGAGTTAGAATCCAATGTAAATTGTTATTAGTATTTTCTTATTTTCTTTACTTCATTTATTTTTTTAAGTTTTCTTTATTTTTTTATTACAAATAAAATTGGTAAGTAGCCTTAAGGTAAGTATCAAAGAGGGCATTTACGTAGAGCTAAATGGGAGTAAGCCAGGGATATCACTGCCATATTAGAAGATAAGGCCCTTTTTTAATAGTAGCTTGCCCTAATGGCAACTGTAATTATCAACAAGTAGCCCTAAATTTCTAAAATAATTACTGGCATAAAAATGTAGTAATAATATATTTTTTATTTGGTAAATTAAAATTAACTTTATTTTTTAAGTTAATCAACTTTTATATGTAATTAATTTAAATAAATAATTGGTAAATTAAAATTAATCTTGTTTGTAAATTAAACTAACCTTAGCATATAAAATAAATTTAATATAACACTTGATAATTGTAAAATAAATTTGCATGTTAGAAATCTTTATTAGGTTATGATTTTTTATGCCTTATGTGATATTAGAATAAATAACACATGTACATAATTAATTTAGTTTAATTATCCTTAGGGTAGCTTGGTGAAAAATTAATTAATTATGTTAAATAGAAACTTAGGGTTATTTGAAATTGAATTATTTGTATATTAAATTCTCAATAATAAATTAATTTTAATCATCCGGTAAATATCATTTAAATAATTAGTAACCCCATAGATAGGAATTACTTGTGCATGAAAACTATTTGTAAACAATAACCCTTTTGTGAAGTACTTGCGTGTGTAAGACTAGAATTACATTTTTAGGATAAAGTTTAATTGAGAAATAATAAACAAGACTTCTAGAAACATTAATAGAGGACCGACACTCGAATTAACAAGGTTAGACTAGGCGTAAGGGGTGCCCAACACCTTCCCCTTACATGCCCACTATCCCGAACCTAGACATTGGGCTATGGTAATGATGATTCTGGAAACTCTGTACGGAGTGAGTTGCCATCCATGACCCTTGGAAGAAACACTGAATATGTTTTGGTTATTACTTTGGTGGCGACTCCTGTCTATCTATGCCTCCGTGGCATAAATCCTTAGTACCTTGGTAGTGTTATGGGAAAACGGTACTTACTAGTGGTTCAATTCTATTAGGATTGTATGAAGTGCATGTCTAGAAAATACTGTCTAAGGAGGTGGTACTTAAGTGAGACCATTGTGACTTCATCATCTTTCCTAAGCATTACTTGGTGCATTTTATATAATTCTAGTGGATGATATTTCGCCTCACGCATTACTACGACACCCCCTTCTATAGTTTGGCGACTCCATTGGGGATTAAATGGATATTTACTCCAACATATTTCTATTAGTCTAATATTATTCCTTTGTTAAACTTTTTACATTGCACTACACTATCACACGGATCACTCTTACCCTTTTTAGTCTCGCTAGTACTAGCCAAGGAGACCATAGTTTCACTTGAACTATGACAAATTGTGAGTGCTAGCACCCCATGCCCATACCTTCGAGTATATAAAAGAGCCATAGCTCTGGTCGTTGTGCTTAATGGACAAGCTCTCGCATGGGTGACCCTTTTCCTACCCGATAAAGCCCATGAGCCATATATTTCAGCCTTAGGTACCCCATAAATTTTTATTGTGCTGGATTTATAGCCTTACTCTTCAAACCATAAGTTCTAGTGGTAGTTGAGATGAACCTAGGCCTATGCATTAACCTAATGTGTGTATAGGCTAAAGTCCATTTCAAAACCCATGTTAAGTAAGAGGATGCTTACTTATGGTTAACTTTAAGGATATAAATCCCTTGTTTGTGAGGGGAGGATAGTTCTGAACCACTCCCTATTGGTGTGTCCAGTGTATCATAGCCTAAGATAGATTTTTTTTTTCTACCCTACACATGAGAGTTGGAGGTATAAGGGGCAAAGATTCAGTTCTGGAGATGTTCTTTTCGATTTTGATTCAGTCTTTGGTCTGACTTTAGTTCAATTTATATGGTTTGGTTTTGGTCCAGTTGGTATGGTTCAATTTTGGTTTTGTAAAGGTAAAGGTAAAAAAAAAAAGGTCCATTCATACATTGCATTCATTTACATTGCATGTTTAGATTAACCCTTAAATTTCTTTTTAGCAAACATAGCCTCGAAACATATCAAAGAGACTTTCAATTAGGTCACTTGTGTTAGAGAAGGGAAGAGACTAGTAAAGATTTCACCTATATTACTTAAGATGGAAGAAACTATGGTCATGATTGATGAAATCTTGAATGCCAATATATTTGAGCTGGAAGAGCAAATTGTTATCAACCTTAGAAAGAGGCCTCGGGGTAGGCCAATTAAGTGTTATTGAGATTCAAATTGTGTCTCACACCCCAAGGAGATTTTTCCTATTCAACTAACACTTATCCTAGGTTTTTGAGCATCTCAAAGCTCAAGACCTCCTGTAGCTCTTAGCACCTAGACCACCACCAAATCCATTCCCATTTAGCTATGATATGAACTAATATTGCCAGTTCTACCAAACCCACGATCATGACACCGACCGATGCTTCCAACTTAATTATGATATCTAAGACCTAATTAATGCCAAAAGATAACCGACCCAGAAAACTGACCAAACACCCATACTAGCCCTATACCTAACCAAATTTTCCACCTCCACCAGGTCTCTATATGATCTCCACCACCCTAAAAAACCCTGGCAGAATTATTAACTTTATCTAGCCCATCCAAAAGCCCAATGAACTTTAGTCTATAATGATTATTGATATTTGTGATAATTCTAGCTATGATAAGGGTCCTTTAGATGTCTGGACCGATTTTGATGAGGAGGTAGTTGCATTAAAAGTGTTAGTAGTATGCCCTAGAGTATATCATTTAGTATGTATTTTGTACATATTTTATTAATAAAAAGCAATTTCACTTTTCCGTTTACATGATATATTTATGTGTAATAAAAAAGGTTCATTGATATTTTGTTAGAAATTCTATTCTTAAATTATTAAGAATATGAGTGACAGTATTTCTAGCACAAAGTATCATAAATAGGTTCACAATCGAGAATACTTCACAATAAGGACATGACTTATCCAGAAAGATTGTAATCATGTTTGTTCCCAAGTTATTTGTATGAGATATAAATAAGATGGAATGGTGAGTCTCATGCCGTATAACAAACATGATAGGCACTTATGCATGATAAGTAGGCCGAACCAGTGACACTTATGACAAGCACGTGGAGTTTACTCTTGTCAATGCATTGTCATAAATCATATCAGTACATATAATCTTTAGACCTCAGATAACACAGTTATCTTATATATAGGTGGTGTAACACCCCTCACCCGTCTACAGTGTAGCCAAGCAAGGCGTGCTACACGGTGTGCCAGAGCACCTAGTATGTGATAATCTCATTTTCTGAACTCAATTTGATTTAAGAAGTCTTTTATATAAAGTTCATATCATACTGGTTCTATTTTCATACTTTAATAAAATCAGCGTTTCAAAAATGGTAATAAAAATCTGGCAAGGTGTCGTCTGTATTTCGGATAAATTGTCCTTCTAAACCTATTAAAAACAATTCAATATGATAATCTCAACCTTCCAAATAATTTTTTTTCAGTCTCAAAATTTCATAATTTCAAAATACAATCCATCATAATTTACATTCATCTAAACACTCTCCATAAGAGTTTAATATGTACAAATTATTACAAACCTTAAAGTTTTAGAATATAGAAAATTACATAACAAAATGTCAAAATACAACTGATAGTCATTACACAAGATCCTAAGTCCTACCATGTATGCAGTGTAGTGCAGATGACTCTGGACTCCTATGCAGATTTGATGTCTCACCCGATCATAGGTCTGTTGGGCTCTCCAGCTGTGTCTCCAATACCTACGCGTAGCAAAAGCAACACGCTAAGCAATTCTACTTAGTGGTACCAAATATAAAGAAATATACACTAAAATAAAATAAATGAATTGTTTATGAATTTATGACATCGATATTCTTTGCAGTTGTTGATTCTACTTTTATTTGCTAACCTTTCATTTTTTTTTTTTTTGCTAATTTTGGTGGTGTTGTATGTCAATAAACTGAATTTAACTATTTGAATTTAATAATGCTTAAATTAACTGCCCGTGTAGCCTATACACTAACCAGAATGGATAAACGGATATACTGGCACTAGGTACCTTGTACCTCGGGTCGTCACACCATCGCTCACAAAGTGTCTCCCGGTGTGCAAACAGTGTGGCTAAAAAGCCATATAGTCAATCCGACGATAAGCCAAGTATAATAACATAATACGTATAGCCATAGGCTATTAAAGTCATAGTGTAGCATAATATGCCGTAAAAATACAGTATGACATAAAGCCATTTACAGAACAGCTGTCAGAATCCTATTGGCATGTCAACCTATCCAAACTAGTCTACTAGGCAAACTAGGGCACATTACAAATTAATTGTTTAATTCTTCATTTTTTTGAGTTTACTAGTTATCATGTAATTCACAAGTCAATGTAAATGTTGACCTTTTTAGGTAATATGGATAAGTTGATTCTAGCATCAACATGTCACAATTTGTAATTCAATATGCTGTTAATATAGTGTAATTTACCCTTTTTACAAGTTGGCATTCATTGCCAAATTACTTCAAGCTTCATTGTATGTAAATGTCAAATTTTCAGTTTTAGTGCGCTAGATTGGTCTAGCTTAATGTCCTATTTCTCTTGGTTTTTAGCTTCTGGTCAAAGAAGCAAAATTGTAGCTCTATGTCTTATTGAACTTTTGGCACAAATTTCAGGTTATTCTAAGTTGTATAGACCAAGATATGGTCAATTTACTAAAGTTGGACAGATTACATCTTTAGTGCAAGATTTGATCAATTTTAGGTCAAATTCAGTTCTGGCAGTTTTGGTACCCGAACTTAGGCAAGCAATTTGACTTAGTTCTGGCCATTTCTGGGCTTTGGTGTCTTCATAAGAATTGTAGCTCCATGTCTAAGCTTTCCATGGTAAAACTTTCAGGTCATTGGGACCTATTTTGAGTGAGTT
Organism: Hevea brasiliensis; assembly: GCF_030052815.1. NCBI lineage: Eukaryota > Viridiplantae > Streptophyta > Magnoliopsida > Malpighiales > Euphorbiaceae > Hevea > Hevea brasiliensis. The sequence continues at coordinate 127,097,638 of NC_079493.1, forward strand.
ATGGTCATCTTAGTGACTACTGTTCATATGGTAAAAAATTTGGGCCTGCACTTACCAATTCCGGATTAGGTCATTTTTAAGGTCAGTTTCTAGGTAGAATTTTGGCAATATTTCTGCATGAAAGTTGGCCTATTTTGTGTCTAGTTTCACCTCCCATTGGCCTCATACCAATTGGGGTCACCAATTATCACTTATGGTTCAATTTACTGACTGCCTTCACAACACAAAATCTGCACACAAAAAACACTTTCAAATGACACTTCTCCTCCTCCCAAAACTACAAATATACATTCATAATACTTCTATACCATTCATCATATCTCAATCATGTCCATTTGGGCAGAATATACAAGTGGTCCATGTACATTATACAACCCTAATTTGCAAAGTTAAATTCAACATAATATATACATAAAAACACTTGATTATAATATATATCTCCCAACCATTACTTCACATACACTGCCCTCAATTCATCTTCACCATAATTCATCAAGAAAATTCATGAAACTAAAAACTAATTCATGAATTTAAAGGTTGCCAAAAGTGGCAGTTTACTAAGGTATACAAATTGCTTTCCAAACCCTTAATTTCAAGTACTCAATGTACATATACATGGAAACTAAATTGCTACAACTTTAAAATGACTAAATCAACATTATTTTCCATCCATTAGAGGTAAGAAAAACTCAAGCAACATAGGTTCTCATGGCTGCCAAAATTGAACAATACCATAACTCAATAAATTCTTCCATTCTCTTCACTATTCAACTCACCTCAACCTAAACATGAAGTTTACTAAAGCAAGGGAGGGGATTTGGACACTTACCTATTTTTGTAGTTTGCTCAAACCTCACTAAATCCTTCCTTTCTTGCTCCTGAAAGCTTCCTTAAGGTGAGTGTGCAAGCTTTAATGAAGAAACCAAGTGGAAAAGAGGTGTAAATCATGGGTGCATGGAGGTTTCTTCAATTTGGCCATGGTAGTTCTTCCATGGAGGCTTTTGGCTGGTTGTTTCCTAAGGTTGAAGATGATGCATTCTGCTGTCCAAAGGCTTGTATAGGTGTCCCAAATTAGGAGTTAGTAGAGCACTAAACCATATTTTAATGTTTAATGATTTAAAGTTTCAAAATTTACACTTTATAACTCATTTCTTTCACTATTAATATAATGTACCTTATTTTAATTTTTTATGACATTTTCAAATTGTAATATCATTTATTTTTAATGGACATTGAGGTCAAAAGGCAACTCTAGGTGTCAAATGACTAAAATGCCCTTCTTCGAGTTGTATTCCCAATTTTTCAGTAACACCGATTTTTGTCTGTTTCTCGATTTTTCATTTTTCTTTGTACTAATTTTTTAAATTTTCTTTGATATTTCTAGTGTCAATTACATTTCAATAAACCTTTAATTATGTCTCGAAATTTAATTCCGAGGGTTCTCCGCTGTCCTGGAGTTGACACTTGCCTTCGCCGTAACTTCCTGGTGAGGTCATCCATCGCTATTGTGCCGGCTCGTTTAACTTAGTTTCATTTTCTCTCTTTTATTTTTTTTAATTTTTCTTGTATTTTCTTTTTATTTATTTCATCATTATATGTCTGTTCACTATCATTGAAGTGTAGTTCCAGACATCCTGACTTACCCGGACTGACATTAGGTCACCGGAGCAATAGAACGTACAGAACACGTACAGGGAGGATGTTACAGGTGGTTTGAGTTTGATACTGCTTTCAGACTTGTACCGTGTATGGGTATATGGGCATGTGTTGGCTCCTACTTGTTATATATGGAGGTAGGTATTGATCAAGATGGAATCTGTTACCCTAAGTAAATAAGGATAAAATCCTATGTTCATTTAATTGTTTTTGATGTTTCAAGTTCCTGGCCAGGACATACGGATTTAAATATAATATTCATAGCAAATGGGGTTTGACATAAACCATGGCTCCAGCTCGAATTGGGATTTTGTAATGGAGAGATTCTAGTACATGGTAACATATGATTATAGGTTCATTTAAGGTATTCCTTATTACTGATTGGGTGGCCATGGCATGCTATGCTAGGTGTCAACCATGGTCTATGAGATGCCTAAAATGATTTAGAGAAATCATTTATGGTAAGAAAGAGTTCTGTTGATATTAAGAGTTAATATCACATCTCATTGCCAATTAGTGATGAGCCTAGTAAGTCACACACATTCACAAGATAATCACCAAGTTAAATGTGATTTAATTGATTAATTAAAGAGTTTAATTGATTAATTAAATAAGTTTGGTTTGCAATAAGATTGCAAAGTCCCTAGCATGGCTTGAAACCAAATTTAGGTTACTGGATGTATAGTATAAGTTAAATTTATATTTAAAGTGTTTAAATATGAATTTAATTATGAGAAATTAATTAATAGAGATTAATTAATTAATTTATATTTGATATAAATTGATTAGAAGAGGAGAAATAATTATTTAGGGTTGAAAACTCAAAATTAAAATATAAAGGTAATTTGGTCATTTCACAGGGTGACATGTGGCACCATAAGATAGTGACACATGGCACCATATAAGTTTGCCATTTGTCTTCCTATCATGCAAGGTGATCAAAGTCAAGATTAAATCTAGCTTTGACACTTGGCTTAATGTGATTAGGTCAATTAATATTAAGATGGAATCTGGTGATAACATGTGGCAAGGGTTTTAAGTGATGACCTAATTATATAAAGTGATGTTATGAGAAAATAAAAATCAGCCACTCTTCTTATTTTCCCTCAAGTGTGTCGTCACCTCTATGTTCTCCTTTTCTCTTCATCTTCTCTCATCAATTCAAAGAGAATTGTCCATATTCCTTTGAATTAAAATTGCTAGAAATTGTTTCTAGTGTCCTATACACATCTACAACCTCTCTAAAGGCAAATCCCTAATTTCTAATTGGTTGGCAAGGTTTGAGAAGCTAGTTTAGGGGCTACCCATTGGTGATCTTGGTGTGGAAAAGCTAGAGGGACAACTCTTGGGGTCCTAGGTGCTTCCCAAAGGTACCAATTACATCTACAGTGCATCAAAAGGTTAGTACACATATTATTCTTTTAATATAGGGTTCTAATGAATTAATTCACTAATTCAAAAATCTTAAATGGCAAATGTAGATTCTAATACATATTAAAAGAGTTTTAATATGCAATTGAACCTTGAAATCAATTAGATACATAATGGATATGGCATGATGTATGAAACCCTAGAAGAAAATTTTTGAATTCAATGTTCTAATCTAATAATTTTCATGCTTTCGCTTCTTCAATTGGTATCAGAGCCACTATATTTGCCATTTAGATTGTTTAATATGAGATTTAATTGTGTGATTTAATCAATTTGGATTGATTCATTATTGTTTGGTTTAACCATATGTGGCAGCATGGTTCTAAACACCTCAATGGTGTGCATGGTTTGGCACCTTAATGGTGCGTATGGCTTGGGTTAGTTTTGGGCTTTATGATGCAATTGTTGTATGACCTAAGGTCCATAATTAGGCCCATACTTAATTAAATTGTTTAATTAAGAATTTTAATCACACAATTAAATTTTGATTCAATTGTTTGAATGAGATTCAAATCTGAATTTTTAAATTGGTTTGAATGAGATTCAAATATGAATTTTTAAATTTGTTTTGAATGAGATTCAAATCTGAATTTTTAAATTTGTTTTGAATGAGATTCAAATCTGAATTTTTAAATTTGTTTTGAATAAGATTCAAATCTGAATTTTTAAATTTGGTTGAATGAGATTCAAATCTGAATTTTTTAGTTGAATATGAGATATTCAATTTTAATTTTAGTATGTATGTTTTATTTAATTGTTAAATGGTAATATGCATGATCATGGATAATAAAAGACCAATGTGATTGGATTTATTTCTTTTATTTTTCTTTGGGTTGTAAAATAATTAATTTTATTTTGGTGGCATTATATTATAATTGTTGTAATATTTTTGGATTGTAATTTCATTTATTTGAGGACTTTAAAGTCCATGTTCTTGTAAATTCGCCTTGGTATGCCAAGGATTACTATGTAATTGGATTGCAAGAAGATCAAAGAGGTCAAGAGCATTGGTGGGACCAGTGGAAGGAATTCAAGATCAAATGTTGATTATGTATTCCTTCAGCAACTCTTGTAATATGAATGAATGAAATGCACCTAGGAATGCCCTGATTCAATTCTTGGTGGCTCAGAATTGAATCCCTTAGAAAGTCCATGATCATACCATATTATTTATTTATCCATGTATGTATGAGATGTATGGGAATGTCTGCAAGTATATGATATATGCATGCTAATTAGATAATGTGTAAAGTGAGACCATAATAGTAATTAAGCCGACCACTAAATCTTTCAAACAAATGATTAAGTTGGAAATGGTATAATTAAGGTAATTATATCATGGGCCCTCCATTGAGGCAATTATTTTAAGAAATTTTAAATACTTGCATATGGTGCAATTAATTTAAGAGATTTTCTTAAGAATAATTGTTAAGCATGAGATGTTGTAAATATGTAAATGGTTTGGTGGCCAATAATGGATATGCCTGAGGATATTAAAATTATTTGCATGTTTACTGGCTCAATGGGATCAACTTAAGTAATGCAAGATAAGTCAATAATGGATGTGCCTAAGATTTTGAGTATTAGGGGCTAGGTAAAAGGACTGAACCTCACATGAGATGTGATGGGCAAGGAGTTGCTCACTTACAGTTTATTGTAATTCTAATAATGGATGTGCCTGAGGATGATCAATAAGACTATAAGAATTCAATCACCCACTAGAAATCCATCCAACTAGGATTTTCATTTCCTACTTTGGAAGTGGAGGATTCACTAAGTTAGTGGGAGGACCAATTTGATTAAAAGACCATAATCATTTTGGTTAATTACATGATACATTTACTAATTAATCTGGTTATTTTTTGCAGTTATTCTTCTGATAATAATGAGCACACAACAACCACCACCATCCAATATCCTTGCAAGCATACTTGATCACAATAGGTTGACAGGACCTAATCTTTCAGATTGGCTAAGAAATTTAAAACTTGTCCCGAACTTAGAACGTATTGAATATGTTCTAGACTCAAAGGTTCCTGGTCCCTTACCTCCAGAGGCTACTCAAGAGGAACATGAAACTTTGGACAAGTGGAAGGAGCATGATATGAGAGCCAAGTGTTATATGCTTACTTCTATGAGTAATGAGTTACAAAAGCAACATGAAAATATGCAATATGCAAGTGAGATCCTCCTTACCCTGTAAGAGTTGTATGGTGAGCACAACAAGAATGCTAGGTATGAGATATCTAGACAGCTATTCCGCATGAGAATGTCTGAGGGACAGAATGTTGGGGATCATGTCCATAAGATGATTCGGCTGATTGAGCAGCTGGAACATCTTAACTTTCACATGGATTTCCAACTACAGACGGATTTGATCCTTCAGTCCCTACCTGATTCATTTAGGAATTTTGTGACAAATTTTCATATGACTAAGCAGGAATACACCTTGGTTGGTTTACTTAACATGCTAGTTATTGCCCAAAAGAATATACCAGGCAATAAAGGAAAAGAGGTAGCTTTGATTGCATCTTCTTCTTCTGGAAAGTCCAACAAGAAGAAGGGCAATAAGAAAAAAAAACCTCAAATTCCTGGTCTTTCTAAGAAGATAGCTAAACAGAAAGGGAATAACAAAGCTGATGGAGGCAAAGGAAAGTGTTTCCACTGCCAGAAGGATGGGCACTGGAAAAGAAACTGCCTAGAGTATCTTGCTTCTCTGAAGGACAAGAAGGATACACCTTCAGAAGGTATGTTTATATCTTGTTATTTAGATGCTGATGATGCCCATAGTTCATCTACAGCTTAGGTTTTAGACACTGGTGCCAATTCTCACATTTCTTGTGATATGCAGGAACTAGTAAACAGTAGCAGCTTGCGTTCTCGAGATGTTAAACTCCGAATTGGTGATGGCTCAACTGTTGAAGCTTTAGCCATAGGATCTAAATCTTTTTACATGCCTGGACATGTTTTGTGTTGGAATAATACTTTGTATGTACCTAATGCTTTTAAGAACATCATTTCTATATCTAGTTTGACTAGAAATGGCTATGATTTTCAGTTCACAGATGATGTTTGCAATATTTGTTTTGGAAATAAATATGTTGGCTCAGGTTATATGCATGATGGTCTTTATTATTTGGATAATAATGATAAACACAAAATGAATGCAAGCAATCTAAAAGAATGCAATGCCATGGTGAAAATCAACTCAAGTTCAAAATATATTTAACACTTAAGATTAGGTCATGTTGTAGAAGATAGGATTGCAAAACTGGAGAAAATGGAGATTTTATCCTCATTGGGTTCTGAACCTACTCCAACTTGTGAATTCTGCCTTCAGGACAAAATGACTAGATCACCCTTTGTTGGACAAGGACTAAGAGCTGAAAATATTTTGGAGCTAATACATAGTGATGCATGTGGTCCATTTAAAGAAATGGCTAGAGGTGGTTTTCATTACTTTATTACCTTTACTGATGATAAATCAAGGTTTGGGTATTTGTATTTGATGAAATACAAACATGAATCTTTTAAAAAGTTCAAAGAATTTAAATCTGAAGTAGAAAATCAAACAGGAAAAAGTATTAAAGCCCTTCTATCAGATCGTGGAGGTGAATACTTGAGTACTGAATTTGATGAATACTTGAAAGAGCATGGCATTGTTTCCCAGCTGACTCCTCTAGAAACGCCACTGCTGAATGGTGTATCTGAATGGAGAAATCGTACCCTATTAGATATGATACGTAGTATGATGAGCTATACTGATATACCAATCTCTTTTTGGGGATTTGCATTAGAATCAACTTTGCATATTCTGAATAGGATTCCATCAAAATTAGTATCTTCCACACCTTATGAGATATGGCATGGAAGAAAACCAAGTCTTAAGCATGTTAAGATTTAGGCTTGTTCAGCTTATATGAAAAAGCTGAACACTGATAAATTGGAAACCAGATCAGAAAAGGGTCGATTTGTTGGATATCCAAAAGAGAGTTTTAGATATTATTTGCCTACATCACAAAAGGTTGTGGTAAGTAAAGATGCCACATTTCTTGAATAATAGTTTGTTCAAGAAGGAGGCAAAGGAAGGAAAATAGAGTTAGAATTGGAGAATTCTGACCAACCAACAGATCAAATGGATATAGATCCGTCTAGTCAACCTACACCTATTGATGAGACATCTACAGTAATTCCTCGCAGATCAACCAGAGTATCTCACCCACCAGTGAGATATGGTTTTCTTCATGAAGAAGAGCAAGAGTTGTGTACTCATAAAGAAGTAGATCACGGAGATGATCCACTTACATATGAAGAAGCTATATCAGATATAGACTCTTTAAAATGGATTGATGCTATGAAATCTGAAATTGATTCCATGTATAAGAATCAAGTTTGGGATCTTGTTGATCCACCTGAAGGTATTGTACCTATAGGGAATAAATAGATTTTCAAGAAGAAAATTGGTTCTGATAGAAAGATAGAGACCTATAAAGCAAGCCTAGTAGCGAAAGGGTTTCGCCAAAGGCAAGGAATCGACTATGAGGAGACTTTCTCGCCTATTGCCATGCTTAAATCAATTATGATTCTATTGGCAATAGCTACATACTATGATTATGAGATTTAACAGATAGATGTCAAAACAGCTTTTCTCAATGGATACATTGAAGAAAATATTTTCATGGAACATCCTAGGAGTTTTGAATCCCAAGATGGTTCCAAGGTATGCAAGCTAAAGTGATCCATTTATGGGTTGAAACAAGCTTCGAGGAGTTGGAACATCCGTTTTGATGAAGCCATTAAGTCATTTGGTTTTATAAAAAAATGAGGATGAACCATGTGTATATAAGAAGGTTAGTGATAATGCTGTCACTTTCCTTATCTTATATGTGGATGACATTTTGTTGATGGGTAATGACATAGGTATGTTGACAACTGTAAATGTATGGTTGTCAAATACATTCTACATAAAAGACTTAGGGGAGGCAACCTATATTCTTGGGATTCGCATCTATAGAGATAGAGAGAAAAGAATAATTGGTTTATCCCAAAGTCTATACTTAGAAAAGGTGTTAAAGATGTTTAATATGCTTGATTCCAAGAGAGGATTGTTACCAGTGAGACATGGTATCCACCTTTCTAAAGAGATGTCTCCAATGTCACACCTTACCCCTCTGTAAGGCATAACATGATCCCGTAGAATACCTAATAAACTACCGAACTTCACCTACCGATAACTCATTAAGTACCCTGCAAGGGATTTTAAAACAATTTTCTTACTTTTGACAAGTGGTGAGCATTTTCTAATAGGTATTTAAAACATTTAGTTAAAACTAAAACTAGTTAATATTTTTGGCCCATTTTATTCTTACGCAAATTTTATAAAAATTTTGACAAAGTTCCTTCTGTATTTTGAGAAAACAGTTCTTCAAATACCTGTAAAAAGCACTTCTAAAAATTTTTCTCAACAACTGCTTCGAATTCATACTCAATCTCAATCAATTTCTCAACACATTTATCACTTTCAAATTTCAAATCCACCATCCAATGATTATCGAAATACTAGCAATCCATTTCATTCAAATTAAATAAAATAGTTCCATTCATATTTCATTAGAAACAAAACACATCATTACAAAATTTACATTAAGAGAATTTAAAACTATCATATATATTACAACTTTATACAAATTTTATACAAACTTTGTACAAGCTGCTCAAGACCCATTTTACATGTCCATACAATTACGTGCAATACATACATCAAAATGAATATTTACAGTCATGGTATAAATTATACCCGATAACTTCTAGCAGGTAACTCCCCTGTCCTCAGCAGCTCAATCTGCTGCTCCTCTAGTCTCTATATCTGCGACAGCATACAAAGCTATCGCTGAGTGGTGAACTCAGTGGTGCACAAACTAATAATTTAAAACTTAATACAATTTATGCTTGACAATTCATAACAAATAGAATTTTAAAATTTCTAAATTCTTCAAAATCCATAACCTTCCGAAATCAACATTTTCATTCATGCAAATTATTCATTCGAATAACATTTTGATCAAATAGTCAATTTGACCTGCTCTCATTTCACTTTGGTCAATTGTTTCACTAAGTTTTGGTCAGTTTTTGGGCATGGTTCCTCAATGAAAATTGTGCCCTTTTATGTCTATTTTCATCCCCAATTGGTGGCATATCAATTGGGCTTGTAAAATTCCCGTTTTGGTCCTTCAAAGTAGGTTTGGTCATCTTGCCCGTGACATGACCATTTGACCTACGAATTTGGTTTTCATTCCAACAATTCCCACACATCTCTTTTGGTCATTATTGACCATTTTTCATCTCACAACAGACCAAAGTCATCATTTATGCATTTCTCCAAAATTTGCCTCAAAACCCTAGGCATCCAAACCCTATCTCACTAAATTATTGCATTTGTTGAATTCTAAATGTATATGTGATACTCATCCATTCATTTACACTTAACAACTTCATTGTTTGCATCAAAACATCCATTTCAAACATAACCCTAGCTGTCCAATTTCATACATAGTTCCTCAACAATTGTTTTTCTTTTCATATTTTCATAAAATTCTCACTTTCAACCTTAAACTTACACTTATAAACCAATTAAATTAAAAGAGAGAGAATTTACCTCTTGTGAGACTTTTGAATCTTCACTTTCTTCCCTCAATTTCTTCACTCCCTTTCTCTCAATCTTCCAATTTAGAGTTAATTAGAGATTTTCTATAAAGTTTGGGTAGGGTTTATGGAGTGAAGCTAGGTTTAAAAGCTCCAATTTGTGTAGTTATGGTGGATTTTGAGAGAAACCTAAGAGAGAGAGAGAGAAACGGTTTATGGGTGGGAGGAAGAAGATGAGAGTTTTGTTTTTTTTTTTATGTTATTTGTCTTAAGTAATAGATTTTTAACTTAGTCAATTTTAGTGGGAAAATTAAATTCAATTATGACATCATAATTGATGTCACTACCTTTTTAACTTTCCTTTTTTTTTTCTATTGGTTCTTTAATTTAATTCCCGACTCCAAAATTTTCTTTTCTCCGATTTTATTTGACAGTTAGGTCAGGAGTCAGCTCTCGGGGTCAATTGACTAAATTGCCCCTTGCCGGTTCATCCCTATTTGCAAATAATCCAATATTTCTTCCGGCTCCCTGACCTAATTATTTGACTGGCTTAACAGTTCTTTTTCGTGATTTTCTCTTTTCCACTGTGTTCATGAGGGTCCTAAGGACCGCAGCGTCACTTTTTACGGTTCGAAATATGAGTTTAAAATGACTTCGCAGTCGTTCCCGAGACGGTCACCCATCGTTGTGACTTTCGGCTCGTTTAACTTCTTATGTTCTGTTTTTCTTATTTATACTTAACTAATTGGCAATTACTAATTATTTATGTTTATGGCTTATTTAGTTGTCTTAAGTATGGTTCTAATCCCCTTAATTGTCCGGAACCGACACCGGTCACCGGAATAGTGAAATATACCAAGCTATGCAAATAGGGGTGTTACAATTCTCCCCCTCTTAAAATAATTTCGTCCTCGAAATTGTGTTCACTATCTGTCCTCAAATAGTCATACATATTGTTTTCTTGTATTTTTCTCACATTTCTGCGTAGCTTCATAATCGGAATAATGGTCTGTAGCACTTTAACCAACACTATTTACTCATCGATTGCTTACCTCGTATGCCAAGTTTCTTATGAGCTTCTGTCATAAGTTAGATTCAATTTCATTTCAATTTTAGAGGTAAACAAATCTGTGTGCTAGTGGATCCACTCTTTCTAGGACCTCGCATGATCCTATGGGTGAGAACTTAGTTTTTCTCTTTTCTTATCAAATCTCTTGATTATTTGATGCAACCTTCAGTTTAGTTTAGAATATTTTAGTCTTTTCTCGTTATTGTTTTAACAATTATTTTTCTTTATAGTCTTTTTTTTTTTAAAATGACCTTGTTGGTCGTATATGAACTGCTTATCTCTTTCTTGGCCATAGGTCCATAACTATTATCTTACTATTTCCATTTATGACCAAGGCCTATGTGTCATTTTGCACTATCTTGTTTGCTTTTGTTTAACTTATTTCCTTCTTGATAAAATAGTTCGGGATATTGTTACGCATCTTAAGTAAGTTGTTTACCTTAGTGTTAATTCCTCATCTAGTGTTTTTCTCATTTCTTAATGTTCTATTTGTTTCTTTTCATTCCACAACTTAACTTTAATTATTTTATTCCTCGATCTTATCTTCTTTCTTAACTTGGCTGTCGAGTCGTAATTTAGTACCTCTTATCGTCCCTAATAAATCCACTATACTTCAATATTACTTAATTTGGTCCTCTGACTATTCTAGTCAACACTTTAACTAATATTCATAATGTTTCTTTATTACATTCGCACTAACTATTCTAATTTTTACTTCCACAACTCTTTTATCTATCAATATTCTATAGCTTATTTTCCGCTAGTCTGTGATCATTACCTTTTTTTTTAACCATAAACAATTCTTTAATCTTAAGAAGGGAATCTACCGGACTCTCCTGTTTCCTATGCTATTCAAAAGTTCCACTTGAATTCTAATATAATCCTTATGATCCGCACAATAAAATTGTGTTCTTCCTAAAGAATACCTAGCCAACTAGTTCCTATCGAATTACTGTTATCAGTAGAATATCATTTCTTAACTGTTTTATAAGTTATAATTGTCATCCATAGCATCCTGTCTCTTTTAGGGAAACAAAATGATATTTTGTGTCTTACCGTTACACAAATAGAATACTGTTTCTTACTAAACTTTGAGCAAAAGATCCATTGCAATACCAGAACAACTATAAACCCCATATCGGAGACTGGATGACTTAGCCCTATAGGTGTTATTTTTAAATTTTTACCATGCTAAAATCTCTAGTCCCATAACAATTCCTGATGTACTGTAATTCATGCAAAGGTAACGGAGTCTCTAACTCTCACTACCTTGCAACCATGATATTTTGATATTCTAATTATAGAGTTTTAAATCCTGAATTAGGATTTTCAAACTCAGTTCTAGTAATAAAACTCTATTCTGGTATATTTATACCAGAGCGAAAATTATTTATAACTATTCTTATCCTTATGTACTATTAGGTAGTACGTAGCTCTACACAATAAATCTCAAGTCAATACTGAAATCTGCAGCTTACAGCACAAACATCAAGTATATTGCATAGTTACTACGATACATCCTAATAGATCAAACTTCCCTATGTCTTATTTCTTTCAAATCCACTAATATCTTAAACTTATTTTGATTATGATACTTACTGACATCTATCAACAGTAATACCTTTACTTCCATTTAGGGCAGCTATATTACTACAACTTACTTTTAGGTCCTCATGCCTTACCTAATTAGGCTTACTAATTAACTTTATAATTTATCATAGTCTAGGAGATGTCCCTCACTAGAAACTTTTCCAAAATTAATTCCAATCATGCTTATTATTGCAATTCTTATCCTAAAAGACTAATTACTAACACATTAAAATTTATCTCCATACAAGGGAATAGTAGTAGAACATATAATTTTAACATTAGCATATAAACAAGTAGAGCCGGAATCAGATAGTACATAATTATTCCTTTCACAAGTTAAGAACATACCGGCAACTACATCTGAAGTCTCTGCTTCTTCCCCTTGATGCATGGCGTTCCCTCTTTCTAGTGTATTCCTCTGCTCGGGTTGGTCCATTATACGAGGATTACCCGAAGTGTTGTCTCTACTTCTGCCTCTGCCCCTACTGACTATTAATGAGCCTCTAAAATCAGAACCTTGGACTGATTCCTTTGGTGTAGTATGTGGCATAACTCGACGTGCGCTAGTACAGTCTCGGGCGAAATGTCCAATTCCACCACAATTGAAGCAGGCTCCGGTGACTCTATGGCATATACCTCCATGTAATTTCTCACAAACGTCACAGAGATGAGTAGGGTAGGAACTTCTGAATCTTTGACGAATGGTTCTTGATTGCTTCTGCCCTGAAGGTCCACCTCTGTCATACTTTGGAGCTCGGGGTCCCTCAAAGTCTTTTCTCTTTCCCAAATTACTACTCGAACTTTGACCGATGGGTTTCCCACTTTTCTCTTTTTCATTCTGCTCTTGAGGGGGTTGGGTTTGTACTTGGGCCTGGGCTGACAGATTATCAGCCATTTGCTGAAAAAACATGGCCATCTGCTGGGCCATTTGTGCAGTAATTTGTATAGGAGGGACTAGTACAGTTGGACCTCTAACGCTCTGTGAAACTGGGGCTTCTCTTTGTACGTTAGCTGTATTAGACTGCTCTACCATTTTATCCCTCTTATCCATATCTATTCACAGGAATTTTTTTTCTATTTCCTGTACACCCAACACAAGGAGATTTCTCCCCGTTAGTTCATATTCATGATGTAATGCACTGTATGTAACAAATATGGACTTTGAGCAGTTGTACTTAACAAGGAAAGACACAAATTCTTAAGTTCAAACATATTTCAAAATTTGCTCTAATACCACTAAAACATGTCACACCTTACCCCTCTGTAAGGCATAACATGATCCCGTAGAATACCTAATGAACTACCGAACTTCACCTACTGATAACTCATTAAGTACCCTACAAGGGATTTTAAAACAATTTTCTTACTTTTGACAAGTGGTGAGCATTTTCTAATAGGTATTTAAAACATTTAGTTAAAACTAAAACTAGTTAATATTTTTGGCCTATTTTATTTTTACGCAAATTTTATAAAAATTTTGACAGAGTTCCCTCTGTATTTTGAGAAAACAGTTCTTCAAATACCTGTAAAAAGCACTTCTAAAAATTTTTCTCAACAACTACTTCGAATTAATACTCAATCTCAATCAATTTCTCAACACATTTATCACTTTCAAATTTCAAATCCACTATCCAATGATTATCGAAATACTAGCAATCCATTTCATTCAAATTAAATAAAATAATTCCATTCATATTTCATTAGAAACAAAACACATCATTCCAAAATTTACATTAAGAGAATTTCAAACTACCATATATATTACAACTTTATACAAATTTTATACAACTTTGTACAAGCTGCTCAAGACCCATTTTACATGTCCATACAATTACGTGCAATACATACATCAAAATGAATATTTACAGTCAGGGTATAAATTATACCCGATAACTTCTAGCAGGTAACTCCCCTGTCCTCAGCAGCTCAATCTGCTGCTCCTCTAGTCTCTATATCTGCGACAGCATACAAAGCTATCGCTGAGTGGTGAACTCAGTGGTGCACAAACTAATAATTTAAAACTTAATACAATTTATGATTGACAATTCATAACAAATAGAATTTTAAAATTTCTAAATTCTTCAAAATCCATAACCTTCCGAAATCAACATTTTCATTCATGCAAATTATTCATTCGAATAACATTTTGATCAAATAGTAACTATTTATTTACATTTCTTTTAAATTCCGAAACAATACAAAAATTTTTGAATCACTGACAAATTATTTATTTCAATCACAATTTATCAAATCATGCATAATTTAAAGGGTGTTGCCAATAATACACACAGTCGAATCCATGACCCAAAATTCACATAGATGCCGTGTTGTACACCACGACATTTCACATTCTCCCAATAACCGAAGCTAAAAGGGAGAAACAAAGACTAGCTAGTATATATGAGTACTCATTCACATCATTCCCCAACTGGCAAGCCAGAGAGGAAGAAACTCGCCCCATCAAGTGGAGGAGTTATCTCACTAGACAAGCTAATGAGAATTCACAACATATTTTGTCATGTCAACTGTGGTTTCAAATCATATTCAAAACAATTTCTATTTACAAAGCATTTACAAATCAACATATTTAATCATCATAAATTCATGCTCAAGGTTGGCAAAACATTAAACTTAAAATTTACAATCCTCAAAACAATGCAATAAATCCTTAAATGCATAAGAAAATTTATATTCAAATTATACAATTTCATTCAATAAGTTAAAATTTTCAACATAACAAAAATCATAAATCATACAATAAATTTATTTCAAATCAATTTGGAATTGAAAAGTAACAAAAGAGTTAGTTGTGCACAAACCTCAAACGAGTCGTCCCTTAGCCTCGACTCGGTTTCTCGGGTTCCTTCCCGATATTCTTTTCAACTGAAACACACAATTTTACAATGTTTCAGTACTAGAACTTAACATAAATCCAAAATAAATTTAGCTTCACAATTACTTAGCTCTAACGTACTAAATTCGACGTTCTTTAAATTTTGTGTTTCGGGTTACTATTCACTACACTATTCAAGTCAAATAGTTGACTTTCTAAGGCTTAATAGGTATGGGAACTCCAACTTCACCCACATACCACATTTTGGTCATTAAACTTATTGGTTTTGGTCATTTTCTCAAAGCTTAGGTCATTTTGGCAAAATTGCCAATTTTCGGTTTTGGTGCTCCGAAGTTGCACTGTTCCATTGGTCGATCTACTGTTAGAATTTGACAAAACTTCCTTCATAAAAAATGTTCCTTATTGTCTTAAGTGTATTCTCATTTTTGGATCACCTCAATCGGAGTTTTGTAGCTCAAGTTATGGCCAAAATACAATTACTGTTCACGTGCACTGTTCATACTGGTATTCTGGTTCTGGCAGATTTTTGATCCAACTTTGTTCAGTAATTTGATCAAGTTAAGTTCATAATTTGGTCTAACTTTCTTCATATGAAATGTTCTACTATGTCTTAGGTTTCCATTGGTTCAAGAATCACCTAAATCCGAGTTTCCTAGAGAGTGTTATAGCCCTTCAAACATTACTGCTCAAATGGAATTTTGCAGAATCACAGGTACAGTAACTCAACTTTGCTCAATAATTTGAATGGGTAAATGGCATAATTTGGGGTGGTGTTCTTCATGAAAGTTTTAGATCTATGTCCTACCTAATTACTGGTAAAATTTCAGGTCAATTTGACTTGTCTATCTCGAATTATGACCAAATGAACAGTTACTATTCATTTGGTCAGTTTGGTGCAGTGGCAGCCTGCTCTCATTTCACTTTGGTCAATTGTTTCACTAAGTTTTGGTCAGTTTTTGGGCATGGTTCCTTAATGAAAATTGTGCCCTTTTATGTCTATTTTCATCCCCAATTGGTGGCATATCAATTGGGCTTGTAAAATTCCCGTTTTGGTCCTTCAAAGTAGGTTTGGTCATGCTGCCAGCAGTATGACCGTTTGACCTACGAATTTGGTTTTCATTCCAACAATTCCCACACATCTCTTTTGGTCATTATTGACCATTTTTCATCTCACAACAGACCAAAGTCATCATTTATGCATTTCTCCAAAATTTACCTCAAAACCCTAGGCATCCAAACCCTATCTCACTAAATTATTGCATTTGTTGAATTCTAAATGTATATGTGATACTCATCCATTCATTTACACTTAACAACTTCATTGTTTGCATCAAAACATCCATTTCAAACATAACCCTAGCTGTCCAATTTCATACATAGTTCCTCAACAATTGTTTTTCTTTTCATATTTTCATAAAATTCTCACTTTCAACCTTAAACTTACACTTATAAACCAATTAAATTAAAAGAGAGAGAATTTACCTCTTGTGAGACTTTTGAATCTTCACTTTCTTCCCTCAATTTCTTCACTCCCTTTCTCTCAATCTTCTAATTTAGAGTTAATTAGAGATTTTCTATAAAGTTTGGGTAGGGTTTATGGAGTGAAGCTAGGTTTAAAAGCTCCAATTTGTGTGGTTATGGTGGATTTTGAGAGAAACCTAAGAGAGAGAGAAACGGTTTATGGGTGGGAGGAAGAAGATGAGAGTTTTGTTTTTTTTTTTTATGTTATTTGTCTTAAGTAATAGATTTTTAACTTAGTCAATTTTAGTGGGAAAATTAAATTCAATTATGACATCATAATTGATGTCATCCATGATGATGTCACTACCTTTTTAACTTTCCTTTTTTTTTCTATTGGTTCTTTAATTTAATTCCCGACTCTGAAATTTTCTTTTCTCCGATTTTATTTGACAGTTAGGTCAGGAGTCAGCTCTCGGGGTCAATTGACCAAATTGCCCCTCGCCGGTTCATCCCGGTTTGCAAATAATCCAATATTTCTTCCGGCTCCCTGACCTAATTATTTGACTGGCTTAACAGTTCTTTTTCGTGATTTTCTCTTTTCCACTGTGTTCATGAGGGTCCTAAGGACCGCAACGTCACTTTTTACGGTTCGAAATTTGAGTTTAAAACGACTTCGCAGTCGTTCCCGAGACGGTCACCCATCATTATGACTTTCGGCTCGTTTAACTTCTTATGTTCTGTTTTTCTTATTTATACTTAACTAATTGGCAATTACTAATTATTTGTGTTTATGGCTTATTTAGTTGTCTTAAGTATGGTTCTAATCCCCTTAATTGTCCAGACCGACACCGGTCACCGGAATAGTGAAATATACTAAGCTATTCAAATAGGGGTGTTACATCCAAAGATAGCTGAAGAAAGAGATAAAATGGCCAGGATTTCATATGCTTCGGCTATTGGAAGTTTGATGTATGCAATGATGTATACGAGGCCAGATATTGCTCATACTGTTAGTTTGACTAGCAGGTTTCAATCCAATTCAGGTTTGGAACAATGGATAACTGTCAAGAATATCCTTAAGTACTTAAGAAGAACTAAGGATTTATTCTTAATTTATGGAGGTGGTAACTTGCAATTGGATGGTTATACTGATTCTAATTTCCAATCAGATATCGATGATAGAAATTCTACCTCTGGGTATGTGTTCATTTGTAATAGAGGTACAGTTAGTTAAAAGAGTTCCAAACAGAGTATGACTGCTGATTCCACTACAGAGGCTGAGTACATTACTGCAAAAGATGCTGTTTGGATAAGGAATCCTAGTCTCACCAGAAATCCAAACACATAGAAAGGCACTACCACATTATCAGAAAGATAGTTGGGCAAGGCGATGCAGCCATGCAGAAAATAGCATCAGCTGAAAATCTAGCTGATCCATTCATTAAGCCTATGTCATAAGCCCAGTTAGACCGACATCTTGCGAAGATGGGTCTAAGATATTGTAATGAATAGCTCTAGTGCTAGTAGGAGATTGTTAGTAGTATGTCCTAGAGCATATCATTTAGTATGTATATTGTACATATTTTATTAATAAAAGGCAATTTCAATTTTCCGTTTACATAATATATTTATGTGTAATAGAAAAGGTCCATTGATATTTTGTTAGAAATTCTATTCTTAAGTTGTTAAGAACATGAGTGACAGTATTTCTAGCACAAAGTATCATAAATAGGTTCACAATCGAGGATACTTCACAATAAGGACATGACTTATCCAGAAAGATTGTAATCATGTTTGTTCCCAAGTTATTTATATGAGATGTAAATAAGATGGAATGGTGAGTCTCATGCCATATAACAAATATGATAGGCACTTATGCATGATAAGTAGGCTGAACCAGTGACACTTATGACAAGCACGTGGAGTTTACTCTTATCAATGCATTGTCATAAATCATATCAGTGCACATAATCTTTAGACCTGAGATAACACAGTTATCTTATATATAGGTGGTTTGAGTTTGATGCTGCTTTCATACTTGTACTGTGTATGGGTATATGGGCATGTGTTGGCTCCTATTAGTTATATTTGGAGGTAGGTATTGATCAAGATGGAATCTATTATCCTAAGTAAATAGGGATAAAATCCTATGTTCATTTAATTGTTCTTGAAGTTTCAAGTTCCTAGCCAGGACAAACGAATTTAATCAGAAAAGAGTTTCTGATGAGAAAATCTTTTTAATCAAGAATTGAAATTAAAAGAGAACATAATATTCATAGCAAATGGGGTTTGACATAAACCATGACTCCAGCTCGAATTGGGATTTTGTAATAGAGAGATTCTAGTGCATGGTAACATATGATTATAAGTTCATTTAAGCTATTCCTTGTTACTGATTGGGTGGCCATGGCATGCTATGCTAGGTGTCAAACATGATCTATGAGATGCCTAAAATGATTTAGAGAAATCATTTATGGTAAGAAAGAGTTCTAATGATATTAAGAGTTAATATCATATCTCATTGCCAATTAGTGATGAGCCTAGTAAGTCACATACATACACAAGATAATTACCAAGTTAAATGTGATTTAATTGATTAATTAAAGGGTTTAATTGATTAATTAAATAGGTTTGGTTTGCAATAAAATTGCAAAGTCCCTAGCATGGCTTGAAACTAAATCTAGGTTATTGGATGTATAGTATAAGTTAAATTTATATTTAAAGTGTTTAAATATGAATTTAATTATGAGATATTAATTAATAGAGATTAATTTATTAATTTATATTTGGTATAAATTGATTAGAAGAGGAGAAATAATTATTTTGGGTTGAGAACTCAAAATTAAAACACAAGGGTAATTTGATCATTTCACAGGGTGACATGTGGCACCATGAGATGGTGACACATGGCACTATATAAGTTTGCCATTTGTC
This sequence comes from Hevea brasiliensis, assembly GCF_030052815.1. NCBI lineage: Eukaryota > Viridiplantae > Streptophyta > Magnoliopsida > Malpighiales > Euphorbiaceae > Hevea > Hevea brasiliensis. The sequence goes on from NC_079493.1 coordinate 127,117,275, forward strand.
TTCCTATCATGCAAGGTGATCAAAGTCAAGATTAAATCTAGCATTGACACTTGGCTTAATGTGATTAGGTCAATTAATATTAACATGCAATATGGTGATGACATGTGGCAAGAGTTTTAAGAGATGACCTAATTATATAAAGTGATGTTATGAGAAAATAAAAATCAGTCACTCTTCTTATTTTTCCTCAAGTGTGCCCCCACCTCTATGTTCTCCTCTTCTCTTCATCTTCTCTCATTAATTCATAGAGAATTGTCTATATTCCTTTGAATTAAAATTGCTAGAAATTATTTCTAGTGTCCTATACACATCCACAGCCTCTCTAAAGGCAAATCCCTAATTTCTAATTGGTTGGCAAGGTTTGAGAAACTGGTTTAGGGGCTGCTCATTGGTGATCTTAGTGTGGACAAGCTAGAGGGAAAACTCTTGGGGTCCTAACTGCTTCCCAAAGGTACCAATTACATCTACAGTGCATCAAAAGGTTAGTGCACATATTATTCTTTTAATCTAGGATTCTAATGAATAAATTTGTTAATTCAAAAATCTTAAATGGTAAATGTAGATCCTAATACATATTAAAAGAGTTTTAATATGCAATTGAACATTGAAATCAATTAGGTACATAATGGATATGGCATGATGCATGAAACCCTAGAAGAAAATTTTTGAATTCAATGTTCTAATCTAATAATTTTCATGCTTTCGCTCCTTCAAAAAGTAGATAGTTCAGCACTACCAATGTTTGGTTTTCAAGTTACGAGGATCTATAAAAACTGGATGGATCTGAAAGTGGCTACTATAATGAAGGGGATGAAGTTTTTTTCCTGGCATGGACTTAGGAAAACGTACAGATAGTCTAGTGACTTTTCTTGAGATGAAGGGGTAGATTACGAGTTATGGTTTGGGCTATGAGTCAACTGAAGAGAAAGAAAAGCCAAAGCCTCCTAAGTTCTCGAAAGAGGGGGCAGTTACCTAGACATATGATTAGGGGTTACCATATGCGAAAGAGCTAGAGCAAAAAATTAGCACCATTGATCTAAAGACTATATAGAAACCAAGCACCTAAAGCTACACTCCTAAGTTTGAGTCTATTTTTTGTAATGCTCACAGTAGTGATACTGATGCTTCCATTTCTGATGTACTTGATGAAGATCTTGAGGCAAAAATTAATAATATGACTAGTTCTTTTGCTTACTTATTTCATGTTTATTTTAACAAGCATATGCATGACATTCATAATAATTTAGAATCTATTTCTATTAATGCATCAAAATCGATCTCTATTAATTTGGGTACACCAAAAAATCCTAAAAACATTAAGTTAGCTGAAGATTTAACCCAAGAAGAAAGAGATAAATTTATAGCCTTATTAACAAAGTAACAAGAAGTATTTGTCTAGTCTTATAAAGATATGTCAGGAATTGATCGAGATATAGTACAATACAAGATTCCTACATATCTGAATATGAGGCTTGCATTTATAGCCTAGAAGCATTGATAATTTTTAAGGCAAAGAAAAAAGAGATAATTACAGATTCGATACTAGTGGTCTCTTATATTAAAGTTGAATGAGAATTGAAGGAAGGAACATTGAGGCCATACTTGGAATATATAAAGAAACTATTAGCTAATTTTTTACAATGTGACCATGAATCACATGCCTCGAACTTAGAATCAGATGACCGATTCCCAAGCTACACTGGCGTCCCTATAGGAAAAGGGTTATCAAAAGTTGACTCAATTAGTTATCCTAATGAGGAATAGAATTTTGTGCTATGAAAGATTAGTAGCAACACATGTGGAAATAGAGGATGAAGGAAAATGGTATGTAGACATAAGGAGGTATCTCGAAGTGAGAGAATACTCGCAATCAGCCAATAAAAGAGATAGAGCAACAATTCATATATTAGCCACTCCATTTACTTTAGTTAGGGGGTAACTCTACAAACTCTTATGTGTGATAGAAAAATAGGCTGAGCAAATAATAAAAGAAGTACATATAGGAATGTGTGGTTCCCATATGAATGGAAAGTTCTAGTTGGGAAAATTCTAAAGTTGGGTTCTTGCTGGTCTACTATGGAGATTGATTATGCCAAGTTTGTCAAGAAATGCCATGAATGTTAGATCCATATAAACTTGAACCATCTACGGCTAAGTGAGCTCTACAATATGACTTATCGTGGCAATTTTCGGTTTGGGGCATATATATCATTTGGAAGATTTCTCCCACAGCTTCTAATAGCCATAGATTTATAATGGTGGGGACTACTTCATTAAATGGGTTGAGACTGAATCTTATAGAGTAATGGATGCTAGACAAATGAGTAAGTTTGTACAAAAAAATATAATATGAAATAGTCTTAAATAATGGCAGTCAGTTTAAGGGTGGTTTTCTAGAATTAGTTGTAGAATTCAAGATTAAGCATCATATGTTTTCACCATATAGGCCTCAGATTAATGGAGCAGTTGAAGTAGCCAATAAGAACGTGAAGATTATTTTGACAAAAATATTTAAAACGTATAAGGATTGGCTTGAAAAACTCCCTTATGTTCTTTAAGGTTATCGCATTGCTACAAGAATATCCACAGGGGCAACCCCATTCTCTTTAGTATATGGGACTGAAGCAGTGCTACCCATTGAGCTAGAGGTCAAATCCTTGAGAGTGATGCTAGAAGCAAAGATCCCAAAAATGGAGTGGGCTTAGAAGAGATATGAAAAACTAGCTTTGATTGATGAAAAGAAGATGCAAGCCTTGTATCATATGCAGGCTTATTAGAGGAAGATAGCTTAGGCCTTTAAGAAGGTGAAGCCGAGAAAGATCAAAGAGGGAGACATGGTTTTGAAACAAGCCTGGCCCATCCCTTTTGATCCAAGAGGAAAGTTTAAGCCAAACTAGGATGGTCCATACATAGTCAAAAAGATCTTGCCAGGAGGTGCTGTAAGAATATTAGACCTGGATGGGAATGAATTTCAATAACTAATCAACTTAGACAGTCTCAAACGGTACTTTGTGTGAGATAGGCTTGCTAGGCTGAAAACCTACAAAAGGCGGTCTAGACAAAACTAAGGTAAAAAAAAAAAAAAAAAAGAAATGCTAGATTGAAAACCTGTAAAAGGCGATTTAGGCAAAATGAGAGATGAGAGAAGATTTGGATGGAAAACCTAAAAATGCCATTTGGTAGGTTATAAAGCTTATTTCTAACTTTGAAAGGTTAGAAATTTAGCAAAACTAAATATAAGAAGGAGTAATGTTATACTTGAATAAATAAAGAAGTTTTTATTGCATTAACTAGGAATATATTTTATTTAATTATAATTGCGAATGTTTGTGCCTTGAGGGATACATCAAATGATTAAGTAATTGAATTGCATTATTTTGATTTAATCTATATCTTGTGAACATGGCAAAATAGTTGCTTGATATGAATGCCTTGATAATTGTCTAATTTCAAAAAGAAAAAAAAAAAAAGAGAGTTCACTAGGTGGAAAACCCGAAAGGGCATTTCAGGCAAACGTTAGGGCATAAAGAATGAAGTTCATGAAAGAGAAATGAGTCAAGGCAGAATAAGGTTTTGAAATAGCTTTAGAATAATGAAGCATAGGGGGGCGAGAAGAAAAAGAAAAATCAAAGAGAAATTGTATTGTGACCTTAAGGAAGTCTTTTTGGTGAACAGTTTTCCTCAGAAATTTTAAGGTTAAAAGAAAGTTTTTGCAAAAAGAAGTCCCTCAGAGGACTAAGTTTTTAAAATCTCCAACAAAATCAGCATGCTCATGATAGGAAGTAGCACATAGGAAGCATAAAAATCACAAAGAGAATTTTGAGACCCAGTTATCCTAATTTTTTCAAATCATGAATTAGATATTTTGTGGCAAGTTCTTAGGCGTTGTTTAGAGCGCACGACATAGTTGTGTAAGGTATAGAAGAACATGCATCAACATGTCACCTATAGGTGTGTAAGGCATAGAAGAACATACATCATTACAGTTTCAAGTGTCAAACTACAAGATGGGTCTGATTCTTCCTTAAGATAGTGAGGGGGATATGTAAGCAATTTAGGATTGCAATCCTAAATACGAACCCATAACATTTCAAGACAAATGTTTTTTGATAAGTCCTTAGACGTTGTTTAAGGCATATAGCATAGTTGTGTAAGGCATAGAAGAACATGCATCAACAAGTCTCCTATAGGTGTGTAAGGTGTAGAAGAACATGCATCATCACAGTTTCAAGTGTCAAACTATGAGTGGGTCTAATTCTTCCTCAGGATAGTGAGGGGGATACGTAGGCAGTTTAGAACCGCGGTCTTAAATACGAATCCATAACATTTCAAATCATACAATTGCCATTGTCATGAGACCGTAGCTAGTCTCATGACACAGAGTGTATCAACAGAGCAATACACACTCGATTTTCATAGGACACAGTTATCACTGTTATAAGACCATAACTAGTCTCATAACATAGAGTATGTCGACCAAGCAAGATATACTCGATCCTTATAGCTAATGTTTCATAGTTATTAGAAGATTGAGTTTCACTTTGATGAAACTTAAGCAATACTTTCGCATTGATTTTAACTTTCGCCAAAATGGGGGGCAAACTGTAGCCCCTTATTTTGTGATTTATTATGAGTATGTGTATTAAGGCTGCGGGGAACCCGATGATGAAAAATTATATGACTATAAGATGTAATTAGAGGCATGGAGCTTAATTTTTAATTCTGTGGCATGATCTTGAAAAAAAAATATATTTTTTAGGAAATTAATTTAATTAAATTTAAATAAGATTTTGTTTTGTTTAAATTTAATATGGGTAGTTCTTAAATAGACCTAATTAAGTTTAATGGGGCCAAAAAAAACCTAATTAGGAATTTTAAATAGAACCCATTTAATTTATTTTTTAAAAATTAAAATAAGAAAATATCTTTTTCTCTCTCCCTCTCTCATATAAACTCTTTCTCCCACTTAGCCCCACTCTTTTCCTCACTCCCTATTGGTGCCGCCCCTTTTTTCTCTCTTCCTATTGGTTGAAACACCTCATCTATATCCCAGTGTCACCCAAATTTCCCAATGCCAGTTTAAATTATCTGAATCTTATTATCATAGGACTCCAAACCCTACCATACCTCTTTCCCTCTCCCATACAAACTCTGTCTCCCACACGGCTCCACCCTCTTCCTCACTTACTATTGGTGCCGCCCCTCTTTCCCTCTCTTCCTATTGGTTTAAACACCTCACTCATATCTCAGTCTCACCCAAATTCTACAATCCCAGTTGTTTAAGTTATCTGAACCTTATCATCCTAGGACTCTAAACCCTATCACACTTCTCTCCCAAAACCCTGTAAATACCCTAATAAGGAACAGAGGAAAAAAGGAGGAAAGAAAAAGGAAAGATTCAAAAATATTCAGAGTTCTTTAGAGATATCTTAGAGCTATAGAAAATTTAGAGGTATTCAGAAGCTCTTTTAGTTCTTTCTTATTTCTTTTCTTTTCTTCAAGAAGATTTTCTTGCAAGATTTCTCGAAAATTGATTTTTGTTATTTTCTTTTCAAGATCTATGCTATGTAATATTTAATTCTATATTCTTTATCTTTTAATTTATCTTGCATGTTCATGTGAATCATGTAATTATGTTTAATTTGAGGGGATACACAACTTTACACATATTTAGTTTTCTGTCTTCCAAGTTTTTATTACTTTCTATTATCTTATGAATTTGTAAAAATTTTTAAAAAATCATATTCATATTTTACACAAAATTTAACTAATTTTAGGCTCAAGAATCACTGAAAAAACTTTTGTATTTTATAAACTATGGCTGTTTGAAATTAGGATTCCTGTAAAACCCGATTTGCAGCATACTCGAAGTTTGAAGCCCATATCTCCCTTGTTTATTAATATTTTTGTGTGAATCTTGTGTCCAAAATTAATTTCAAAATCTTATGAATCTTTTCCAATTGGTTTCACATTCATATCCATTGTGGTTGATGAGTTATGAATTCTACAAAAAAGTAGTACGATTCTATCACTAGAAAAAGTTACAATTTGTGTGAACCATTTGACTAGGGTTTTGTTTGGTCTATAAATTTTATGATATTGTAAGATGTTTTGGTTGTCTTCTGTGATATTTTCATGATTTTTAGGCATGTTTAACTATTATTCAAAAATCAGATTTCTTATTACTTTCAATCTGCCAGAATCTGGGAATTGAATATTTATGCATTTTCTTGAGTTGTAATTGATATTTGATCTATTTTTCTATGTTCTTTTAATTCAAGAAATGTTACGAAGTGTTTGAAATATGTTAGAAGACCTGGACCCTTAGGTAGTTGTAATTAATTAGGAATCTTAATCCTTTAGGAGGCTAGAGTTAGAATCCAATATGAATTGTTATTTGTAATTTCTTATTTTCTTTACTTCCTTTATTTTCTTTAAGTTTTCTTTATTTTTTTTTATTACAAACAAAATTGGTAAGTAGCCCTAAGGTAAGTACCAAAGAGGGCATTTACATGAAGCTAAATGGGAGTAAGCCAGAGATATCATTGCCATACTAGAAGAGAATGCCCTTGTTTAGGGGTAGCTTGCCCTAATGACAACTGCAATTATCAACAAGTAAGTAGTCCTAAATTTCAAAAATAATTGTTGGCATGAAAATGTAGTAATAATAAGATTTTTATTTGGTAAATTAAAATTAACTTTGTTTTTTAATTTAATTGACTTTTGTATGTAATTAATTTAAATAAATACTTTATAAATTAAAATTAAAATTGTTTGTAAATTAAACTAACCTTGACATATAAAATAAATTTAATTTAATACTCGATAATTGTAAAAAAATTTGCATATTAGAAATCTTTATTAGGTTATGATTGTTTAGACCTTATGTGATATTAAAATAAATTATATATGTATATAATTAATTTAGTTTAATTATACTTAGAGTAACTTGGTGAAAAATTAATTAATTAGGTTAAATAAAAATTTAGAGTTGTTTGAAATTGAATTTATTTGTAAATTAAATTTTCAATAATAAATTAATTTTAATCATCCGGTAAATATCATTTAAATAATTAGCAACCTCATAGATAAGAATTACTTGTGCATGAAAACTATTTGTAAAAATAACCCTTTTGTGAATTACTTGCGTGTGTAGGATTAGAATTGCATTTTTAGGATAATGTTTAATTGATGAATAATAAACAAGACTTCTAGAAACATTAGTAGAGAACTGACACTCGAATTAACGAGGTTAGACTAGGCGTAAGAGGTGCCTAACACCTTCCCCTTATGTACCCACTGTCTTGAACCTAGACATTGGGCTATAGTAATGACGGTTGTGAAAACTTTGCAATGAGTAAGTTGCCATCCATGATCCTCGGAAGAAATAATGAATATGTCATAGTTATTACTCGGGTGGGGACTCTTGTCTATCTATGCCTTTGTGGCATAAATCCTTAGTATCGTGGTAGTGTTATGGGAAGACGGTACTTACCAGTGGTTCAATTCTATTAGGATTGTATGAAATGCATGTCTAGGAAATGCTATCTAAGGAGGTGGTACTTAAGTGAGACCATTGTGACTTCACCATCTTTCCTAGGCATTACCTAGTGCATTTTATATAATTATAGTGGATGATATTTTGCCTCATGCCTTACTACGACACCCCCTTTCTACATCAGCATAAGGCCCCCAAAGCCCACAGGAAGCCTAACTGTTCTAGCCCAACCATGAGGCCCATGCTCTAAGCCCCAATTCAAGAAACTAACCGGACAGAATTCGGCCATAACCTAAACTATTCAATGGGGAGTTCTTGACTTACTTGACCTGTAATCACAAAATATATCCATTTGGGGAGCTCATCTCACCCTTATAATACTCAACACAACAATTTAATTAAATGGGAGCTCAGCTCCCTCATCCATTCCAAATAGCCATTCCATATATCCACACACGCATAAATATTAGTCATCCGGTAAATATCATTTAAATAATTAGCAACCTCATAGATAGGAATTACTTGTGCATAAAAACTGTTAATAAAAATAACCCTTTTGTGAATTACTTGCGTGTGTAGGACTAGAATTACATTTTTAGGATAATGTTTAATTGAAGAATAATAAACAAGACTTCTAGAAACATTAGTAGAGAATTGACACTCTAATTAACGAGGTTAGACCAAGCGTAAGAGGTGCCTAACACCTTCCCCTTATGTACCCACTATTTTGAACCTAGATATTGGGCAATAGTAATGACGGTTGTGAAAACTCTGCAAGGAGTAAGTTGCCATCCATGACCCTCGAAAGAAATACTGAATATGTCCTGGTTATTACTCGGGTGGAGACTTCTGTCTATCTATGCCTTCGTGGTATAAATCCTTAGTATCGTGGTAGTGTTATGGGAAGACGGTACTTACTAGTGGTTCGATTTTATTAGGATTGTATGAAGTGCATGTCTAGAAAATACTGTCTAAGGAGGTGGTGCTTAAGTGAGACCATTGTGTCTTCACCATCTTTCCTAGGCATTACCTAGTGGATGATATTTCGCCTCACGCCTTACTACGACACCCCCTTCTACATTAACATAAGGCCTCCAAAGCCCATAGTAAGCCTAACTATTTTAGCCCAACCATGAAGCCCATACTCTAAGCATGACTAGCTCAAGCCGATCTGCCTGTCCTACCTATGTTTGGTACCACACCTCACGCATGCTGACATACGCACACAGTTCAAAATTACCCTAAGGCAACACCCACATTAATTTCATTAAATTATAATGCAACACAAAGCGAGCTTATAATAGTTATATACATATAATTATAAGTGAATGCATGAGCATGCCTTGTATGTATAATAATATTGAGATTATAAATAAAATCAATATCTACTCACAAATCCACCAGATATCGCTGTGGCGGCTGGGTGGAAGAAGAAGACTGATTCTGATCACCTAAACAATTATATTAATGACTTCATCAGTATCAACACAAAAAAATTATTTAAAAAATTGAGGTGTTACATGCTCAATCTTACCCATGTATTTATTAGGATGTTTCAATTTTTATATTTTCATATTATTAATTAAAATAAAAATATAAAAATAATATTTTATATTTCAAATAATGAATTATAATTGTAAAAATTAAAATAATTATAATAACTAAAATAATTATAATTATAATAATTAAAATAATCTTAATAGTTAAAATAATTTATTAAAACAAAAAAATAAAATAATTATAATAATATTTAAAATATAAAACTATTATTTTTATATTTTCACATAAATAATTAAAATTAAACATTATAATTATAATCTATAATGAAACACAATAAAAATATAATATAAAATTTTTTTGAATATAATTAACTTTAATCATTTAAAGTAAAAGGATGAAATATATTATTTTTACTTTTACTTATAATTAAAAAATAATGAAAAATTATAATTATAATTAATTCAAATTAAAAAAATATTATTTTTAGATTCTCTTATAAGAATTAAAATTCAAAAATAAAAATATAAAAATATAAAAATAATTTTAAGTTAATTTTCATTAAGTGTAAAATAAGTTCGATTTTGATTCTACAGTCTATATATACAAATCAAACACCTTAAAAGGAATTTCCTAGTAAACTAAATATAAATAATAATTTATCATTTTGTTTTCGATTTTGCTTGATTTCGATTCCAATATATAGAGCACTATAGTTTTATCTACATACTTCTAATGAAATGAATAGTAAAAATTAATAAAATGGGTCAAGCCTGATTCACTCTATCTCAAAAAGAGAGAAGTGCCTAAAATTTACCATTCCAAATTGATGTGAAATATTATGCTTAGTATATAAATGAAATTGAATCTTTTATAAAAATAAATCTAATATTATTAAATTAAATATTTTCATTGAAATTCATATAAATATAAATCTCAATGAATCATCTCACTCCTCTATAAGTTAAACTTATATTAATTGCTCTATTGAATAAATGAGTAAATGTTATATTATAAATATAGAGTATTTAAAAATATATATCATTTATTAAATTAATTACAAAGTGATAATTTTTTTTATATAATTAGTTTTAAATGAAATTAAAACTCAAAATTTGAAGACGACTTCAATTTTATTGAACTAAAATTATATGTGATAATTATTTTCTTTATTTGATTAGATAAAAGTTATTTTATTTCTGGAAAAAAAAAGAAGAAAGTTATTTTATTTTAAAATATTTTCTTCATTACGTCTGGACAACACAGTAGAGTAATTTTATTTCTATTTCTCCTTGAAACGTAGTTGGGATTTTTCTAGCATACAAATTATTAATAGTGTAATTTTAGCAACGAGAATTGGATAATCACGTAAAAAAAAGGCCAGTAGAACAACGAATTGTATTTTCGTTTGATATCGGCATTATTGCAGGCTCGCCAGGCCCAATCGTAGATAGGGCCTCTATGAGAGGCCGGACCAGAACATAAGAACATTTCAGGGGAGAAAGAAAACGCAGAATTAGAAAATGTCGATTTGGTTGGGAGTGAAGTTGCCGTTTGGATGGAGTTCCAGCTGCCCAAATGCACATAGCCACACCCAAAGGAAGCGTATGCCTGGCCGTCTGCAGCTCACTTCTTCTTCTTCTTCTTCTGGCGACGCTAGTATTAGTAATTACAAAACTCTGAACAATGGAAAAAATAATGGTGCGGTGGTCTCAGGAACGACGGCAAGGGGACGGAGATTACTCAAAATTCGGGAAGAAAAGAGGAGGCGAGAATTCGATCGCCTTCACAACTATCCTTCCTGGGCCAAGTCAAACTCTATCGCTCTTTCTCTCCCTCCTTCCACTCTGTTTGTTTTAATGCCTCACTGACTATCGACACTAAACCATTCTTTTTATTGAATTCAGAGTGCTTGAAGATGCTTGCAAAAACGACGAGGAGCTCCGAGCTGTTCTTGGAGATAGCATTGGCAACCCCGAACTCATGAGGAAAAGAGTATCTATTTCCTCCTTAAGTTTTCTACTCACTCATCCACGTTCCATTCAATTGTAAACTGTCAACCGCTGAAAATTTCCCTCATTAACATTCAACTAATGAGCTCATCCTTAACTAAAAATCTCAATTAATTGGTTGTTAGAGAATTAGTTATATGTTTGGTATTGCACATGAAGCAGATTGAAGATAGAGTACGGAAGAAAGGTCGCAACTTTTACAAATCAAAAACGGGTTCTGTTCTTGCTTTCAAAGTCAGCTTTAGAGAGTAAGTTGTCCAATGAATTCAATTCTATTGATTTTATATCCTCCCTCTCATATCATGCGAATGAGGAAGATTGTGAAAATTTATAATTGTCTTTAATTGTGATAATATACTATTATTAATAGGCAACATCATTGATTGATTGTAAGCCATCTTGTATGTTTTCCAAGTTTGGCTTCCACTTTCTTCATCCATGGAGAATCCTCTAGTGAACTTTATGTTAAGTATAAGGATTATCTTTTGGTTCCCTTGGTCGTGCATTTCTCTTGCAGTAATTTAGTTGAAGGACAATGTTAGTTGGAGCCATCCTACTGAACCTGCATCAAATGCCTTTAATGTCTATGAGCTTGTAGTTATCATCTTTGTACAGATCTGTGGGATTAGTATGAGGTGATCGTTGTGGGCTTGTGGCAGTGGCATTAATTGTCAAGGATGCCTCCCTGTTTTTCTTAGAATGTCAGAATGTTACATTTCATTATTGACTACATTGTTGCTTATCAGTGTATCCGAAACATTGTTCTGGGCATCTTCTGTCCTTTTGCCTTTTACAAGTTAATTGAACAAGAAATTGATAAAGTGAGTGGTCATGATCAAGAAGCTTTATCCCAGGCCTCTTGTCTTGAGTACTATGCTGGTACTAACTTCATTTAATCAATAATGAGCCTTAATATTGTTTTTATTTTATTGTTGATTTCATTTGGTTAGCTTACCTTTTATCTTTTGCTTCCCAAAAGGTAGCTTATACAAGTTTTGACTTGGCTAGAAAGCAAATGTAATAAGAAGAAACTATACTTGATAAATGTATGCACTTAACTTTATATTAGAGAAGGAAAAGGCAATTACAAGAATTGATTTTCCCCCCTTTTCACTGAAAGCAATAATTTTGCTTTTTGTTTAACCAAACATTGGACTTTGGCTTTTGGCTTCCAAAATAGTAAAAGGCAGAAAAACAAAATAGGATTTCTAAAACTTGCTGTAGGGAGCAACTAACATCCTTCTGGACTGTTTCATGCATAACTTTTAACTTTTCTCGTTCCTGACAGCTTCAATCCTGTGGATTCCTATATATGGTTTGAGTTATATGGATCTCCATCTGATCGGGATGTTGATCTTATTGGCAGTGTGAGTAGATACTCAAACTCCTCTTCTTCGATCCTTCCAGTTATGCTGAATTGTTATTGTATTATTGTAACCATCTTGGATTATAGAAATATATATGCCTGATTACATTCTATAATCACTTAACATTGGAAATTATGTAGGCCATCCAGTCATGGTATGTTATGGGGCGCTTGGGTGCCTTCAATTCTTCAAATTTGCAGGTTTGACTATAGTCTCTCACCATAACTACTTTGCTGAACATATCTTTGTATTGCATGTTTTATAGAATTTCATAGGTTACCTTTTTCTATAATATGATTGATTTGTTTTGAGACGGAAGTTTGTGCTTTCTAATTCCAATTTCCTTTTGTCATTTCAACCTTACGAAAATTTAGCATGTGTCCTTTGTGTGGGTGAAGTTTGTATTACAAATGAATTTTAACATAACATATGAATTCCCATAAAAAAACATAATATATGAATTATAGTAAATAGAAAGGGATCAGTACACTGGTATAAAAAAATGGTGATTCTATGCATTGCGAAAATTACTGAAATATAAAAGCTATGATTCAATGTGCTTTTCACTTCCGAGTAATCACAAATAACATGAAGTTGTCAAAGAAGACAGCTTAAAGAGATGTAGTGGTTTTTGTCCCTGATGTTATTAATGAATCTCATTTAATGTAGTAAAAGAGGAGATTTGGCAAGGTTCTGAAATGGTAAAAAGCCTTTTAAGTGTGTCATCAACTATTTTGCAACTATTTAATGCAATTCTCTCTCCCTCTCTCTCTTTGTTCCATTGATGAATGACACAATAAGGATAGTCCTCCCCTTAATTTGAAGTTTGAGCCCCTTTCCTCCTGTAAATTGTTTGTTTTAGGTTAAATCCCAGGGTTACTTTTCATTGTACAGTCTTGATGCTGTCGTGAGAGTCCTTTGATCAGCTTGATGATGACTTGGCTCTGAAACATAGAAAACAAAGGTGAGGTCGGTGGCCTATTAACCAGCTACTCCGACGCTCAAGTTAGAGTTTGATTGTGAGTGTTTGTACTCAATAGAGATTTTAGCAGAGTAAATATGTGCCTTCTTCCAATATAAATAGGTTAGAGCTTCAAATGACCGTTGGAGGTAGTTCCGAGAATCTCTGGTTGTTCGGTTGTGATCCTGAGATTTTTGGTGAGCATGGCTGTTACCAGTTGCACGTTCTAATCCTTCCTCTTCTATTGGCACTTGGTGCTCAGTATGCTGATGCTTGGACATAACTGATGCATGGTACGCTGATGCTTGGATCATGAGTTCGGGCATCTGAACATCGGATGGCTAGGGTGGCTATCATGCGTTCAAAGCCATCTGTTGTCCGGTTTGAACTTCCAACGATCCCTTGATCTTGTCTCTTTGACAGGTTTTCTTATCCGGTTGACCCTTTGACCAGGCCTTTTGACCAAATGACCCTCTGTCTACTATGTTGACTATTTGACTATTTGACCAAGTCTTTGACCATTTGACTTGATTTTGGACGAGCCATATTAAGTCTAATTGAAGGCCCAAAAAAAACAAAAAAATCTAAGTGGTGCTTTAATTCTGTCTTTATTCACCAGGCATACATCTTATTAAGGATGATTACCATAAAAGAGGGCATTTTTGGGGCTACAACATTTAGCACCTACCTTTTTAGTTGATTAAATCAAGTAGATTTTTTAAAATTATTTTTAATTATTTTTTTTTTACTTTTTTTTTGTCTTAGATTTTGCTATGCAAATGAAACTAAAAGATGTTATTACTTACATTAATGGCAGTTGGCTAATCAATCAATGGAGTACAATCCCCTCTATGATGTAGATAAGGGCTTCAAGGTGATGCCATCATCATTCCATGATATCAGTGACGTTGAGTTTCAAGATAACTGGGGTCGTTTTTGGTACGAGTAATTGCACTTTCTTTATCTAATTATGATTTTTTTGGGTTACTTTTTATTTTTATTTTTTTATTTTTTATGTGGCGTGTTTTAATATAGAAGATATCTGCAATATCGAAATACGTGTCTAACAGGGTGGATCTTGGCACATCAGATTTTTTTGCCATAGATGTGCTTCTCAATTGCTTAACTGTATTAAGTTCCGAGTAAGTCTGAGCTGAAGATTGAGTTTTCCCTATATTTTCTCCATTCAAATGTTTTAACTCCTTTCTGGTTTTGTATGTTTCTTCATTTCTGTATGGCAGATATTTAGCTATTCAGCAGGTTGTTTTTGGGGGCCGCAAAATAGGTGATTGGGAAGAGGGGATGACAAACCCTGATTATGGTTACAAGTACTTCAAGATTTAAGTAAATTTAAAGCTGTTGATTGTGACATTTATTAGGTCCCTGTCAAAGCCAAGATGGTATTCTACTTATGGTGAGAATGAACCAAAGAGATTTTTTCTTAATTATAATTTTTCATTCATAATTACTGCTGCAAATACAAAAGGTTTAAATAGAAAAAAAATGAAACAACTTAATCCTATTTCTAAGGCCACCAACAGTACTTTTTGAAATATATTAGCCATGATCTGCTGAGAGAATCAAGCACTAATTTGACTTATTAAATGACAATTAATAAATGAATAATATTGCAGCAAATAAAAAACTTAAGCAGCAGACTAAGTCCAAGTATAGACTTTTGAGTCTATCAACATTTGTTTTTAATGCGACTTCCCATCATTAATTTAACATCGTGATTACTTTACAAATATTTCGAGGTTTAGCCCATGGAAGAAAATCTTTTTTTTTTTTTAAAATCAAATCAATACCATGAAATTTATCTTGTACTCTTGTTAGTGGGTTAAATGTCGTTATATTGATCGGATTATAATTGTTTTGGGTGTGTTGATAACTCACATTATTATTTATTAAAGAAATATTTTGTGGGGTATATATAATTATTATATTGCATTGTATCTTAATACGGAGCTAGATTCTCACATAAAACATGTTAAGTCGTCCAGTCATAAGCTACTAGGCCAACTCAAAACAGTGGTAATAAGAACCGGAAGTGCCTTGGTGAATTACAACATGGACCGAGTCATCAACTTTCGTTGCTCAAAGTATCAGCAGCACAAGTAATTGAGAACAATTAGGAAGACTTTAAAACAAAGAAAAACTGTGAAATTGTCGATCTCAGGAAATTCTGGCTTGAAGATGACTGCAGATTTTGTAATCTTCGCGAAAGGAAATAGTAAGCAAACAAAAGCACGTCCGGGGCTTATTCCTATCGAGAAGGCCTCAAACTTTCTAGAACTATAATTACACCATTCAACTCAAGAAGCACAATTGCAGGGATTTTATTCACTAAAAAACTGAATAATAAAGCATTACAAGCTTAGGTAATCATGACCTATATATGAAGTTTCCTTGGTGTCTGCATCAAAGATCCTAGTGGCTGGTGGTGACAAGGCCTACAATGAAGGCGCATCCAAAGAGAATGGAATTAGAAAAGCATGACAAGTAATTGATGCCCAAAGAGAAGCTGCAAAATAAACAGATCATATCCTACATATTTGACCACCTCTCCAAAATGACTAACCAGTTAGGAAATGTAACTCTCACAATACATAAAAAGCTTCAAGATGGTCAATTGAGGAGGCCGGAGAAATTATGTTTAAAGAACCACAGAATCAACACTAAAGTGAAGTCGAACAAGTCATTGACTGCCAAAATCATGGGTCTGAAGTCAAAACAAAAAGCTCTGTTCTGTCAAGAGAAATGACAAAAAATCTCTGAACTTGGAGCATTCAATTTACCAAGGGGGGACACGAGGACTTCAATTAGGCTGAAAGAAAACTTTGATAATTTACTTGGAACAGATTATGAACAAATCTAACCACTTGAATATGCACTGATGCAGTCACTGAATTCCAACCACTTGAGCTTGCACTTGACAGCCATATGAAAGAATCTAGCTCCATAGAACTATCCAAAATTAGATTACGATCATCACTTCAACATTAGATGACCAGAACTTTAGCCTATTGTCCAACATATGAAACTGCAGAGTCTTAAAGACTTTAAAATTTTAATTTCTCAAGACAACACTACAATAACAGGATACATGCTCAAGCCCAGAAGACCAAATCTGCAACTTTCAAAACTGCTGCCCATCCAACAGGATTGGCTGGAACACCAGGCACACAAAGGATGATTTTCCTGAAGACCGCCAGCATTAGCTTCATGTTGACCAGTGATCCAACATGGTAAGTTACAGTGGAACGAAAAAAGATGAACGAAGGAAGTGTTTATTCTAACAGAAACTGAAGCTATACGGAAGAAGATAGTCAGTCTTGGTTTCAATAAAGTTCCCATTACAGCAAAATTAATTGCTGATGCATACTCATATTCCACTCATTTTCGTCATTAAGAGTAATATTAAACGCTGTACGACTAAAAGTATATTACCAAATCATATACTTGCAGCAAAATGGTGAAAACGTATTAAGAGCTCAATTAAGCAAACGCTCTCTTGATGCCATAATTTATATCATTGATGTTTGTCTAAACATAAATCTGTAAATGGATAGATAGATATTTTAAATTCAGTATTCAGAAATAGAAGCAAAGCCTCAGAGAAATGACAAAAGAAAAGGTACACATAAATTATAAGTATTGTAAAAACTAAAAAGGAAAGGGAACAAGCAATCCAAACAAAACAATGGAGTACCACACATGAGTAATGGGTTGAAGAAAAAATTGCTTGGAGAAACAGCAAAAGAGCATTGATTTATTTATATAACACGGGACAATAAAATATGGAAAACGTATTCGAGGGAAGCGTTTTCTCGATCACATATTGTTGCTTCACGGATATCTCAAAATCAAATGTCCAAGAAGCAGGTCAGCATAAATTCTTATATAGATACAGAAGAATATAAGGTGGGAAAATAAGAACAACAATTGAGAAAAAAAAAAAGAGAAAATAAGAACAACAATTAAGCAAGTAAACTACATACAACACTACACCACACAACGCTTGGGTATGATTAGGTGAAGAGATAATATAAAGAAGTGGTAAGAGAGGAGTATTTGCCTGGTCTGACAGGAGAAGCAGCAAAGCAAATGAGATTGCAAAATGCTATTCAAGGTAGTCAAATTCGTCCTCCTTGAGATGGGCAAAGAATTTGACAGGGCCACGGCCTTCAATGTCCACCACGAACTCCACCTTGTAAGGTAGATTGGCGGATATTCGTTTGCCTTTCCAGAGGGCAACGTACTGCTTGAGATGACCTTCTTTCCCAGTCAGATCTACTTCGGGCACCCGAGGCACGTGGTAAACCTTCAAGGGAACTTTCACTCTAACCCTCGCCCCAATCTTCTTATCAGTTTCTTCTCCCTCTTCTTCTCCTTGGGTGACTGTTGTTGACGACGAGGATAAAGATGGTGTCGCCGAATTGCTGGATCTCAATGCTATATCGCATGAAATCAACCTCTTCCTCCTCCTCCCTATTATCATTATACCAGCGGGGATAGTTGAGTAGCAGTAGCGACCTTTGATGGAGCAAATCATCATCATCGCACCATTATCAACGTTGGTACAAGCAGCAGCCACCACCGCCGAAGAAATAGAAGAAGAAGATGACGATGATGATGAAGGGGATACAAGAGATTTCTTCGACAACATCATCGTAGCATTCGCGGTGATATCTACACAACGAAGAGCCGAAGATATTGGGGCCGTGGGGCGATTGAGGGGAGAACAGGCTGAAGCTGCTCCCCCCGCCGACGGTAAAGCCAGAGTTGTTGGGCTCATGTCTCTCTAAGTTTGCCTAACAGTCCCTACCAAAAATATAAGCAGTTATTTTATTTGTTTAGTTTTTGGCCACCCAAAGTTAGAGATAATTATTCTGTGCATTTTTTATTAGCCTAAATTATTAGATGCATCAAATATAAAAAAATTAATATTATATATATAAATATATATAAATTTTTAAAAGTAAATATTATTTTCTTAATTATATCATTAGTGAACGGATTTACTTAGCCTTTCTCTAGTTTTTTTTTAAATTAGCCTTTCTCTAGTTTTTTTAATTGTTCAATTAAAATGAAAAGAAATTAAAAGAAGAAAATAATTTTTCTTTTTCTAAATGTGGTTGTGTTGTCGATTCGCCCAATAAAGCTTTACAAGCTTTAAGATAAAATAATAAATTAAAAAGAATTTTAAATTTTAAAATTAATTTTAATGTTATTGAGAGCATTTTAAAATTAATAATTTTAAAATTATTAAGTAAAAAAATATAATTTTAAAATTATTCGAAAAAAAAATTTACTTTTAATATGAAATTTTATTAATAATATTTTTGAGAGTAATTAAAAAAAAAATTATTAGTGTTGTTGATTTTAAGTATTTTATGATTAATATTTTTGAGAGTAATTAAAAAAAATCATTATTGTTGTCGATTTTAAGTTTTTTATGATTACTGAAATTTATATTAGACAATGAATAAAATTAGAGGTGAATAATTTTAAAGCATTAAATTTTAATTTAGATAAAGTTTAAACTATAATAAAAAATCAAAGTGTCTTTTATGATTATTTTACTTATATTTTATTCTTTTAATTTTGTCAATTAACCTAAAATGGTTATTGCAACCATTAAAATCTAATCGGTTCGAATAAAGATATAAACAGAAAATGACATGTTCTAAACGACATAAATGTAACGTAGGCGGATGAGAGATCTGGTTATCTCCAATGAAAGGTGGACAACGAAACTTGGCCCTCCCTCCAATCTTTGTGGATGGCAAAACACCACCGGCAATCCTTCCATATTTCATATATGCACACACGCATACGCAAACCTTTTCAAACCAAGGACAAAAGATCTGCACTATCTAACCATCCCCATCTTAGATTACAACAATATCCACCATAAATTTCAATGAAAAGCCTAACCACTCAATCAAACAAATAACAACAGACTCCAACAGTTTGTTTATCTTTAATTTTATATGTCTTTTTATTTTTCTATCCATATATTTATTTTTTAAGCCTTATACTAAAATTTTTAACAATCAATACAATTTCTTATTACTTTAATTATTCATTTTAAGTGACATTTTAATGAAACTAGATTTAGTTTAGTCAAGTATCCACAATCACTTAAGAGAAGTCAGAAAAGCGCACAGCTGATACACTCACCATCTGGCATGCCTTCAACTTCCAAGATGTTAGCTAACAAAATTATTTTCTAACGAAACTCAAACAAATAGAATAATACAAAGTATTAAAAATTTTGCATCATAATTTCTCAATATGTTGATGAAAGAAACATTAAAGAAAAGAACCTGAAACAAAAAATATTAAAAAATAGAATCGAG